>NC_036867.1:38004035-38091380 GCF_002910315.2 Salvelinus sp. IW2-2015 | reverse complement strand
TAAGAAATAACACATAAAAAAACAAAATACTGCATATTTTCCAAGGAACGCGAAGCGAGGCGGCCATCTCGTTTCGGCGCCGGATGTTGTTACCACTTAATTAGGGTTAAGTGCCTTGCTCAAGGGCAGATCAACACATTTTTCACCGAGTCGGTTCAGGGATTCTAACCAGCAACCTTTCGGTTACTGGTACAACTCTTAACTGCTAGGCTACCTGCCGCCCCAAAGCTTTAAATAAGGTCTATAGTCTCTAATCTATCTCTCTCCCAGGATTGAGTACAGCATATTTGTCTATTATATTTCTCCAGCATGAATCTGGCCTCGACCCAAGGAGACATGGTTATACTAGACTGGTACACATACACATCATAGTTTGGTATGTCCCCCCCAATCCTCCTTGGAGAATTTCACTGCCTATTGGTAGGTCTCCTTCTCCATAAAGGCAAGTTTGCCTTTGGAGTGGAAGCCAATCCAGGAGTAGTAGAAAGCGTCCTTCCATTGATCAAAGTACTTCCTGATGTAAAGTTGAGCGCAGGCCTTTCCATCTTTAACCCAGCTGCAGACTGGCTTCACAGAGCGATAAATAAAGGGGATCCTCCCCACTGGCGTCGTGAAACTCAGGACCCCACTAAGGTGAATGCACCAATTTGTAAGGTGAATGCACCAATTTGTAAGTCGCTCTGGATAAGAGCGTCTGCTAAATGACTTAAATGTAAATGTAACCAATGAGAGTTCTCCTGGTGCAGCCTGGCCAGTAGGCCGGGATTCAGGAGCACTGAGGTGTCGTAGCTCCCAGGGGCCCCGCGCCTGACCACGGTGTAGTCCAGCCTCTCTTGTTCTTATAAAGCACCACTGGTCCAGGAGCCTTCCGGGGATGTCCGTCCATCTGATCTGGGCTCTCCCTCTCTGTGTGCTCTTTATTTCCAGCTTCATCCTGACAGTTGTTGCTCATTACCTCAGCACCCTGCAGTCCACCGTACGGACAAATGAAATCCTCTCCACCGAATACAAAAATCAGCAGCAGTGCTATCCCTGCTGAGGCACCCCAGCTGACTCACATCTCTTTTGTTGCAGCTTCGGATTTCACCTGGCGTCATTCCAGGGAGTTCCCGAAATCTTTGGATCTCTCTGAGGAGATTGTGTGTGACCTCATAGGTGGTCCGTGGGTTGTATGCAATTCCTTGTGGGTGGCTGTATGGATGGTTCTGTGTTATGTAGAGCTTGTCCACTCTGAAACTCATATAGCCTTCCTGTCTGACTCTGAATACAACTCGGTATCTTGTTGTCCTTAGAATCCAAGGAGTTGTAGCAGCTTTTAGTGACATAAGCAAGAAGTGCTTTGTTGTGGTTGCCATTGTGGTTGAGATTTCCCAGTGTGTCGTATTCATCCCCGTCTGGATAAGGTAACATACGTTCATAGTTGTAATAGTGATGAAAGCCGTAGTCTCCCCTGTTTGGTTCGAAGGGGGGGACTACTGATGTTGCCATTGTTGTCGAAGGCGATATTGTGAGCAAACAAGTGCAGCAGCGTGACGCCGTAGCGAGGGACGTTTGGTTGGCCCTTCCCTTGCTACGGCCTCACGCTGCTGCACTTTTAAAGCTCCTGCTGTTCATTAGGTCTCTGATTAGATTGAGCAGATAAGGATTCCTCTTGTCAGGGTCAAAAGTGAAGTGGAAGCTGAAACGGTTGAACTAACAAGGCACATTTATGTCTAAGTCATAAAACTTTGGCAAACACTCGTTCTTTAGATTTACTGGGTGTGCAGGCTTTTACTCCAACCCTTCTCTAACAYTCAGCTGCTCATCAGGACCTTTAGGTTTGGCCACCAATGGTGGAAAGAAACCAACTCGATGAGAGATTTCTGCGATAGTGTACTATGGGTATGCGGTTGAGTTACGTCCTCTTATCTCCCATTTCTCTACCCCCCTCAACCCCCCACACCTAGTGGCCTATCAGAGCTGAACTAGGTGCAACTCCTTTGCCCACGAGGCCCTGCATGATAGTCCTAGTCCTAGAGGGTTGCTACAATATAAACAAATATATAAAGACATAGAAACTATATAGAAACTATAATACCGGTACCCTGAATGTCTTACCTTGTTTATGTCTGCAGAAGGCTTGTAGTGAAGTGAGCAGACAACTGACTGAGCCTATTGATTCTGTGTTTTTTGACTTTGTCCTCTCTAGCTGTAGCCTCCCTCTCAACCCTCAACAGGGTCGTCACTAGTTACCACCCCGCCTACTTCTAAAATGTATCTTCTGAATAAAATGTGATTTTAAACCTAACCTTAATCCCACTGCTAAACGTATGCCTAACCTTAAATTATGACCAAAAATATTATTTTAGTTTTCAGGAATTTTTACGATATAACCAAACTACAGACATAGCACAGCCACAAAGTATAAATCTGACTATCTAGTGGAAACCCCTCAACAGTCGCCTCAGAATGGAAAGGGAATGTGATCTACGCTTGGAAAGTGAAACTCAAACTCCCGCTTCTTTCTAGTGATGTGTATCCCATCATACCCAGGTCCCATACCCATCATTTATAGATTTATAAACACTGCGTCTTTCCCTTGGCCTTGATTTCAAATGTGGGTATGTTCCCTTGACTCAAATGTGTGGTTGATATTTTAAAGCTCCTGCTGTTATTTACAATTTGTTATTTATCTTAGCTTTTTCAGGGACCTGAAAGCTCTCGAGGGCCTGCCCGTTTGAGAGTGTAATTATGCAATATGGCCACAAGATGTCATTACACTTCTTCAAAAGTTTTGCTCGCTACATTTGCTTTACTGTCGTGGTGATTCTGTTTATTTATTTATCATGTTGTTGTTTTTTATATGCTGTAATGGTCTCCAAAGAAATTGTCATCAGTGTTCTAACCTATTAAAAATAGGGTACTGGGCGGTATCTTGCCCCCTGGGGGTAACTTCCCCCACCCCCTGTAATTCACATTAAGACCACAAGATGTCACCAAATTATTTCCCCAACACTTTCCTGGCTGCCACTGCTCTTGCTCAGCACATTGTTTTTATTTATTTTATTTAACCTTTATTTAACTAGGCAAGTCCCTCTGTGATTCCCTCTGTGTCATCACAACTTTGGGAGATATTTCAACTAAATGATTTTGAGGTAAGTTTATCTATTTTTTAATTTTGAAAAAGTTGTAGATATATTCTAATGAAGTTAGAACTATATTTTTTTTAATATACAAATAGGAACGGTTTAAGATAAATAATCCACTTGTTTAGAGAGAAAAATTGTAATATTTTTTTTGTAAAGTAGTAATATATTGGATGAGTGTGGGTAACTGATCCCTGGGGGCTAGTTACCCCTTTATGGTTATGGATGGGTTTCTACCTGTCATTTAGGCAATGACTAGAACAGTTAGCGCTAGTTTATTCTAACTTGCTAACTAGCAACTTCACTATCAGTAAATGCTAGCCAGCTAGTTAGTTAGCATTAGCTGCTAGGAGTGATAACGAGCAACCTTACTACCAATTTTGCATTGTTTGTCACTTATTTTGTACATGTTGCTGCTACTGTATCTTATGATCGAAAAGAGCTTCTGGATATCAGAACAGCGATTACTCACCTCGAACTGGACAAAGATTTTTTCTTTAATGAGTCCGACGCAAAGGATATACTGTTTCTCCGAGACCAGGCCCAAATAATTTGTGTGAGGAAAAGACAGAGGTACAGGGGACGGCGATCGGGGTTCCTTGTGAGAATTCATCTGCAAGTGGGTAACCCGTCTCTAAATCAAATKAKATTTTATTTGTCACATGCGCCGAATACAACAGGTGTAGTAGACATTACAGTAAAATGCTTACTGACAAGCCCTTAACCAACAATGCGGTTTTAAGAAAAATACCTAAAAAAAAAAGAAATAAAATAACAAATAATTAAAGAGCAGCAGTAAATAACAATAGTGGGGCTATATACAGGGGTTACCGGTGCGGGGGCACCGGTGTTGAGGTAATTGAGGTAATATGTACGTGTAGGTAGAGTTCTTAAAGTGACTATGCATAGATAATAACAGAGTAGCAGCAGCGTAGAAGTGGGGTGGGGGCAATGCAAATAGTCTGGGTAGCCATTTGATTTGCTGTTCAGGAGTCTTATGGCTTGGGGGTAGAAGCTGTTTAGAAGCCTCTTGGACCTAGACTTAGCACTCCGGTACCGCTTGCCGTGCGGTAGCAGAGTAAATAGTTTGACTAGGGTGGCTGGAGTCTTTGACAATTTTTAGGGCCTTGTTCTGACACCGCCTGGTATATAGGTCCTGGATGGCAGGAAGCTTGGCCCCGGTGATGTAATGGGCCGTACGCACTACCCTCTGTAGTGCCATGTGGTCCGAGGGCGAGCAGTTGCCATACCAGCAGTGGCGCAACCCGTCAGGATGCTCTCGATGGTGCAGCTGTA
This sequence comes from Salvelinus sp. IW2-2015, assembly GCF_002910315.2. NCBI lineage: Eukaryota > Metazoa > Chordata > Actinopteri > Salmoniformes > Salmonidae > Salvelinus > Salvelinus sp. IW2-2015. The sequence continues at coordinate 38,086,959 of NC_036867.1, read as the reverse complement.
AAACATTTTGAGGGTCTGAGGACCCATGCCAAATCTTTTCAGTCTCCTGAGGGGGAATAGGTTTTGTTGTGCCCTCTTCACGACTGTCTTGGTGTGCTTGGACCATGTTAGTTTGTTGGTGATGTGGACGCCAAGGAACTTGAAGCTCTCAACCTGCTCCACTACAGACCCGTCGATGAGAATGGGGGCATGCTCGGTCTTCCTTTTCCTGTAGTCCACAATCAWCTCCTTTTGTCTTGATTACGTTGAGGGAGAGGTTGTTGTCCTTGCACCATACGGTCAGGTCTCTGACCTCCCTATAGGCTGTCTCATTGTTGTCAGTTATCAGGCCTACCACTGTTGTGAAAACTTGATAATGGTGTTGGAGTCGTGCCTGGCCGTGCAGTCATGAGTGAACAGGGATTACAGGAGGGGACTGAGCACGCACCCGAGGAACACCTATGTGAGAATGCTATTCATTGGCTACAGCTCAGCGTTCAACATCATAGCGCCCACAAAGCTCATCACTAAGCTAAGGACCCTGGGACTAAACACCTCCCTCTGCAACTGGATCCTGGACTTCCTGACGGGCCGCACCCAGGTGGTAAGGGTAGGCAACAACACATCTGCCACTCTGATCCTCAACACGGGGGCCGCTCAGGGGTGTGTGCTTAGTCCCCTCCTGTACTCCCCATTCACCCACGACTGCGTGGCCAAGCACGACTCCAATACCATCATTAAGTTTGCTGACGACACAATGGTGGTAGGCCTGATCACCGACAACGATGAGATAGCCTATAGGGAGGAGGTCAGGGACCTGGCAGTGTGGTGCCAAGACAACAACCTCTCTTTCAACGTGAGCAAGAGAAAGGAGATTATCGTGGACTACAGGAAAAGGAGGGCCGTCACATTGAAGGGGCTGTAGTGGAGCGGGTCAAGAGTTTCAAGTTCCTTGGTGTCAACATCACCAACAAACTATCATGGTTCAAACACATCAAGAAAGTCGTGAAGAAGGCCTTTTCCCCCTCAGGAACCTGATAAGATTTGGCATGTGTTCCTAGATCCTCAAAAAGTTATACAGCTGCACCATCGAGAGCATCCTGACCGGTTGCATCACCCCCTGGTATAGCAACTGCTCGGCATCCGACCGTAAGGCGCTACAGAGGGTAGGGCATACAGCCCAGTACATCACTGGGGCCTACATGTACAAATTACCTTCAATAACCTGTACCCCCGCACATTGACCCGGTTCTGGTACCCGCCTGTATATAGCCTCGTTATTGTTATTTTATTGTGTTACTTTTTAAGTAAGTATTGCACAGTAAGGTCTATTTGGCTGGCGCATGTGAGAAATACGATTTGATTTAGCTTGATAGCTAGCTACATTTTTAAGAGAGAACATTTCAATTGGCATCTCTCCCAGTTTTTAGTCACAGGTGGGCTTATGAGTTGTGCTCCACTATTACTGGGGATAGCTTTATTTGTGACCTATGTACAAATTAGAATCGTGCAATAGCAGAGCATAAGAGTTGCCACATCAATGTTACACTGAATGAATTAGTTATGAGTTATTGTTATTAAACGTTATATTCCAATGTTATTAGTTATATTCCAATATTATATTCCAATTAATATTTTTTTTCAGAATTAACAACTATTGAAAAACCTTTTGCTACTGAATGTCATTTTTAAAACTGTTGTGATTTAAAATCTTGCATTATTCAAATAATATGTAGTGTCATTGTACATAATGGATTGTACGAAAAAGAACAGCAGAGAAAATTTATGTGCAGGTGAATTAAAAAGAGGAACCTTACATCAAATCTCCTCATAGTGCGGATATTAATGGTGACATGCAATGTGCGAATGTTGCTTTTTTGTATCAGCAATTAGACATTGTTCTTGGGGGGGCTCCTAACGTCCATAAACTCCATCATCTAATAGCGTGCATTTGCAGTGCAAACCCGCAGATCATTAGTGGGTGGGAACTGCAATATTAATCCGTTGATCCCTGTGCCATTGAAAAACCAATACCGGTAATCACCCTAAATAGATCTATTATAAACTCATAAGGAAATATGGCAAAAATCTGAATTATTTGTCGTTGATTTTTAGCTGTATTTTATGTGTGCCGTTCCTTGTATGCATCGACCTAACTTGAGTGGTTCTCAGAATCCACATCCAGAATTAAAAGACGTCCCGCCCCTTTTCCTGTCCATGTAACGTGCAAACCCACTGTCACTCACTTTGGTTGCCTAGTACCCTCCTGGCATCAATCTAAAGTGTGCCATGCCCACGGTTTTCAACAGAAGCGCAACGATCTGCTAATAAATGGAACTGCTAGTTGCTAGCGAGTGATGGATCCATCTTCTTGGACGAAGGCCATCAATACGCATTTTGTTTTCTGTTTATTTAACTAGCGGCTGTGTTTTCATAGGAAATGTATTAGCAATCTAACGTCAGATAGCTCGATAACTGCGCCAAAAATGATGCGAGATTCAATCGAATGRTGCACTGCTAGCTAGTCAGCCAAATCTGACTGGGGAATGGTCATTTCTCAGTTTGCCAGCATCACAGCTCTGACACATCGCGAAGCCGTTCAGCTATCGAGACATAACGCTGGAACCTAGCTAGCGTTTAGTTGGACAGAAAAAGAGGACGAACATTTGTTGGGAAGCGGTGACTGTGCCATTGCAAGACTGGTCATATGGATGCTTCGTGTGCATTTTATTGACAATTGTGGCTTGGCTCTAGCTAGGGGGCGGACAGCTCTGAGAAGGCGGACAGTTGGCTACGTTAGCTTGTTGGATGTCGCGACAGTGCAGTTAGGTTCGTTCGTTGTCATGCCAGGGARGCACGAACCCAGTCAGTGAACAGGGGGTATCGCAATCGAGGCGGGTAATAGGGATAGTTAGCTAGCCAGGTAGCTAGCTAGTTGTCCAACTAACGTTAGCTAGCTAACGTGAGAAATCTAAACAAGGCTTGTAGCGCGCATCAACGGAGTGAGGCCCTCAACACACCCCCTCGCATCGACACTGCCCCCTCTTCGCCGATCCTCCCGTGATTTGCTGAGATCTGTACACGGGTGAAGTCGGACAGTTCTCGGTTGGGGACAACTTGACAGCGAGGCCCCTAGCTCCCCTCCCCCATTCCCATCCAAGACCCCTCAGTCCACCTCTTCGCAAGACATTAGAAGCGAGGATCGGGATATTAGATACCTAGCTAAAGTTAACCCATCCAACCGAAGTCTGTCATCCAGCTAGTCCATTCTAACCCGCGGGTTGCCAAAACCAGGAGGTATGACTTTGGAGTCGATGATGGCTTGCTGCCTGAGCGAAGAGGCGAAGGAATCGAAACGAATCAATGCGGAGATAGACAAACAACTCCGGCGAGACAAGCGGGACTCGAGGAGAGAGCTGAAATTACTSCTTCTCGGTAACTCAAACTGTCATTCATATTTTGGGGATTCTTTGAACCATAGTTAGCTAGTTGCCGTTTTGTGAAATATCAATTTAGCTAACTAGATAGGTTAGCTAGCTAGCAAGCTTCAGGCCTCCACCCCCCCCCAAGCTAGCTAATGTTAGCTAACCAGTCAATATGTATTAGTTAGTTAACGTTAGCTAGCTAGGTATGTGTTTGGTTAATAAACGAGTTTGTTAGCTAGTCAGATGGGTAGGTAGGTAGCTACCTCCTGTTGCTAGCCAAATCACCAAGCCACTTGGCCAACATCTGGTCACTTTAGTTGTTGGTGTTGGTGCTACTAGTGCTTGCTAACCAACTAGCTACCTAACGTTGGCATCTAGCTATTTGCTGTCATTGCTTGCTTGCTAGCTAGCTAACTGTATCTTGCTTACCATCCACTCACCCCTGGTTTAACTAGTCAATTAGTCTATGGACGGTTAGCTAGCTAAGGGCTAGGCTTCAATTTAATTCTTAGAACGGGGGAATGGTTCGTAATCAAATCAAGTGGTTATGCTAACTATGTATTATTAGATGAGTAACGTTAGTGTCACCATATTGTTATAACCAAGTTCTACTATTACTACAAGGACTGGAGAGGTCAATTTCAGAACGAATCTGATGGTGAAAATAATTTAAGCATATATGGTCATGTTAGTGGTACTGTATTGCAGAAAACAGATCCCTCCTGGCTATTTTTACGTTAACCCCAGCCAAATGAATGATCCATTGGAAGGTGATAGATTGTAACAGTTGTACTGCTAAATAAAGAATACAGGTGAGCTGAAAGGATGAATAGGACTAGGGGGTCACACATTACACAACCTGGCAGATGCAATTCCTATAGCTAGGCCTAGGCTCTATATGGGAAAGAGTTCTGGTGTGTTCTTTGAATTAAATGTATATATGAAACATTGGGTGCAGCTTCTCAACATCAGTCAGAAGCATGAAGATACTTGTTTGTATATGTGTCTCTGTGCTTTTACAGACCCCCACGATGAAGAGCATGGAGGCAAAATCAGCAGTAACTCTTTTAAATCTCCTGGCAGTAGAAGTTGTCTTAAGACACAGGTCTCTAGGATCAGTTTGGCGTTCCTAAATCCTAACCTTAGCCACAGGAGAAAAATAACTGGCCTTAGATTGCCAGCATCTACCAGTCTTCTAGACACTAAAAAGTTACATTGTGTTTCTATTGGACAAGTTCATTTCGGGTAGTAGACTACCTCTGTTTCAGAAACGTTTGCTCCCGTTTCACACTTACAAAACATATCCCAGGTTGTCTGACACGTGTGATTGCCCCTCTCTCCAGTCGTTTCCCTGTGGACCCTGGCTCAGTTCTGAGAAGTAGGCCAAACCACACAGAGACACACTATTCTATTGTAGGCTATTTAGTCATTTTTTCCCCCTATTTTATCACATTCTATCCTACTGTATTGTATTCTTGACTTGAACCTGTGGGGAGCATACTAGGCCTAGGTCATGAAGAAAATAATATATAGCTGTCACACTGAACAAAAATATTAACGCAACATGTAAAATGTTGGTTTCATGAGCTGAAATAAAAGATCTCCGAAATGTTTCATACGCACAAAAAGCTTATTTCTCATTCTGTGCACAAATTTGTTTACATCTCTGTTAGTGACTATTTCTCCTTTTGCCAAGATAATCCATCCACCTGACATGTGTGGCATATCAATAATCTAATTAAACAACATGATCATTACACAGGTGCACCTTGTGCTGGGGGCAATAAAAGGCCACTAAGATGTGCAGTTTTCTCACACAACACAATGATACAGATGTCTCAAGTTGAGGGAGTGTGCAGTTGGCATGCTGACTGAAGGAATGTCCACCAGAGCTGTTGCCAGAGAATTTAATGTTCATTTCTATACCGTAAGCTGCCTCCAATGTCGTTTTAGAGAGTTTGGCATTACATCCAACCGGCCTCACAACCGCAGACCATGTGTAACCACGCAAGCCGAGGACCTCCACATCCGGCTTCTTCAGCCACTTGGACAGCTGATGAAACTGGGTTTGCACAACCAAAGAATTTCTGCACAAACTGTCAGAAACCATCTCAGGGAAGCTCATCTGGGTTCTCGTCGTCCTCACCAGGGTCTTGACCTAATTGCAGTTCGGTATCGTAACTGACTTCAGTGGGCAAATTCTCACCTTTAATGGCCACTGGTACGCTGGAGAAGTGTGCTCTTCATGGATGAATCCCGGTTTCAACTGTACCGGGCAGATATGCAGACAGTGGTATATGGTGTAGTGTGGGGCAAGCGGTTTGCTGATGTCAATGTCAGAGTGCTCCATGGTAGCAGTGGGGTTATGGTATAGACAGGCATAAGCTATGGACAATGAGCACAATTTCATTTAAGCAATGACAATTTGATTGCACAGAGATACCATGACGAGATCCTCATYCCATTCAAATGGCGCTATCACCTCATGTTTCAGCATGATAATGCATGGCCCAATGTTGCAAGGATCTATACACAATTCCTGGAAGCTGAAAATGTCCCAGTTCTTCCATGGCCTGCATACTCACCAGACATGTCACCCATTMAGCATGTTTGGAATGCTCTGGATTGGCGTGTACGACAGCGTGTTCCAGTTCCCGCCAATATCCAACAACTTCACACAGCCATTGAAGAGTGGGACAACATTCCACAGGCCACAATCAACAGCCTGATCAACTCTATGTGAAGGAGATGTCGCGCTGCATGAGGCAAATGGTCGTGAAACCAGATTGGTTTTCTGATCCCCCTCCCCTACCTTTTTTTTAAAATCTGTGACCAACAGATGCATATCTGCATTCACAGTAATGTGAATTCTATAGATTAGGGCCTGATTAATTTATTTCCATTGATTGATTTTCTTTGAACAGTAACTCAGTTAAAATCTTAGAAATTCTTGCATATTGCATTTTATATTTTTGGTGTGTGTACACAGAGTAGGCGCAGTTGGATTACTGTTCCCCACTTCCATTTCTCAATTCTACTGCTTCAGAGTGGAGCACAGAGAGGATGGATGTGTGGGTTGGGACTGCTCACTTCATCATCAATTTATCTCTGTTTATACCTACTGACTATTCCTACTCTTGTGATGCAATGCTGTGTGAGTCTAGGACCAGGGCTGGAACTAAAGCCAGTACTAGTTCTGCAGGAACTAAAGCATGTAAAGACCAAGCTAGCCCTGATCAGGGATCAGTGGAGAAGTCTACTTCCTGTATCAGATTCTTAGATGTTAGTCAGTCAGTGGGACTTCTGTGAGAGGCAGTGTGTGCCTGTGCCTCTGTGTGACCAGTCATGCTGTAAACAGACTATTCTAAGTGAGTTAAGGCTGTGTATTTGTGTCTGAGCAGGGATAAGGAGGTGTAAAGAAGGATTAGTCCTTGTCTATAATAGGCTTTGTTAAACATGGATAAAGCTTAGACTGATATGTCACTGACTCCTATTAGTCACACGTCTCACTAGGGCTGTGCGTGGTTTTCCAGGTCAATTAACTTGTTTTTAAATGCTCCATAGTTCTACACTCTCCTGTTCAATGCATGATGTTACGAGTACCACAGTCCCAAGCTGTTGCATTTATCAGGAGTTGATTGTACATGCAAATACTGTGGTTTCCTATGGCTCGGTTGGTTGGAGTATGAAGTGCTTGTATGACCAGAGTTGAGTTTTGATGCCCAAAGATAGGACAGGCCATGGAGACCTCACTCACTCTCTACCCCCTCCCCCCGTAACATGTGCTGCTGAGGGCAATATCAGGCCATAGGACCAGCCATGGTGTTTTTCTCTACTTGGTCAAAACATAGAGGGCTCTAGGCTGGCTCGGCTGGTGGCTGCTGTAGCTTGACTTGGGGCTTGCTGGCTTGGGCTGCTATTGCTGGGCTTGGGGCTGTGCTGTGCTGGTTGGCTGGGATTGGGGGCTGCTGTAGCTTGACTTGGGGCTGACTGGATTTGGGGGCTGCTGTAGCTTGACTTGGGGCTGACTGGATTAGGGGGCTGCTGTAGCTTGACTTGGGACTGGCTGGCTGGGCTGGGGCAGTTGTTGCCTGAAATGGGGCTGTGTTGGCTGGCTGGCTGGCTGGGCTGGTGGCTGCTGTAGCTTGACTAGGGACTGGCTGGCTGGGCTGGGGGCTGCTGTAGCTTGACTTGGGGCTTGCTGGCTTGGGCTGCTATTGCTGGGCTTGGGGTTGTGCTGGCTGGCTGGGATCGGGGCTGCTGTAGCTTGACTTGGGGCTGACTGGATTGGGGGCTGCTGCAGCTTGACTTGGGGCTGACTGGATTGGGGGCTGCTGCAGCTTGACTTGGGGCTGGCTTGGCTAGGGGGCTGCTGTAACTTGACCTGGGGCTGGCTGGCTGGGCTGGGGGCTGCTGCAGCTTGACTTGGGACTGGCTGGCTGGGCTGGGGGCAGCTGTTGCCTGAAATGGGGCTGTGTTGGCTGGTTGGGGGCTGCTGCAGCATGACTTGGGACTGGCTGGCTGGGCAGGGGGCAGCCGTTGCCTGAATTGGGGCTGTGTTGGCTGGGCTGGGGGCTGCTGCAGCATGACTTGGAGCTTTGTTGGCTGGCTGGCTGGGCTGGTGGCTGCTGTAGCCTGACTTGGGGCTGTGTATCTGTGGCCTGGGTGACCTGGGCTGTTGGCTAAATGAACTGCTGCCTACTCAGTCACTTTCTTGCCCTGCTGCTTCGCTCCAAATGGGAGGGGTATCCATGTCGGGCTAGCAGGGCTTAGACTCTCCCAATGGAGAATAAACTAGCTCAGATGAAGTTCGATTTGGGTGGTCACTCACTAGCCAGGGGCAGGTTGATGGGTTTAGTTCTAAACCCTGGTGACGGTCAGAGCAGAAATAGCCTGGAGGAGAAAAGACTCAGGTGTTCTCTCATTATTTTGGTCATATAAGGGAATGTTGTCATGCTTCTTGAGCTAGTTCTGACAGCCCTGTGTGTGTGTGTGTGTTAAATCCCTCCATGCCAAGGGTCAGGTTTAGGGATAATGATCTGACTTGCATTACATAAATGCTATTACAAAAAAATGGTATAATTTTATAGTGGCCATTTTTTCACCTCCTAGGCCATCAACACGGTGTTCAGGTTCAACAAACGTTTTCTATGATTCTGACCCACTGGCTGGTACACAGTCCGACGAACACACACACACACACACACACACACACACACACACACACACACACTCAGAAGCCAGCCTATAAATACTTTCCCAGGTGCTCACCTTGTTAATGAAGAGGATTTTAATCGAGTGTGTGTCCCACAGCCGCCAATCCTCATGGAACACCACACACACACAGCCCAAACGGGGTCATGCATTTCTCTCTGGAGATGTAGGGGGGTTATGAGGCAGAGTTCTAGACTAACTTTTATTCTGGCGGCTCTGGTGCTCCCAACGTTTTCAGTTGATGCCACCAGCACATGATTTGGTCGTCCCGGTTTTTCACCACTGCTCAGCGATAATGACCTGAGTCTCATAATGTGCCTGCATTCCATACAGAACCTAATAATGACTAGCCGTCTTTTATATTAGCATGCCCTTGCAGAGCTTGACATTCAGGTACATTTGCCAGTGGCACACCGGGCCAGTGCCAACAATGCTACTGGCCCAAATTAAAAGAATACTGACTAGGGAAAGCGGATGATGCACGCATAATTTAAATGTTATCTTTCGTTGGTGGGCTGAGCAAGTAGCCTATAGTCTATAATGACCTACCCTCCATACACAAAGAAATTACATTTTAACTTGACAATATCATTTATATTGATTGTTTGGAGGGAAAAAATGGTGCAAAGATTTTATTTAATCTCAAAAAGGGTGTTAATGTTAAAGATTTTTGAAGTCACTTTGTAGGGTCCTATAAAATCCAGTTTTATCTTTTGGTAAATTCAGTTTTCGCTGTTTTATTTTTCCAGGCTTCTGAGTTATCCTAGTTTTTTTTCAGGTTTTCTCTCTGTCACCTTTTTATAGAAAAGAACATTCAATTTCTGTATTTAAGTCCACGACAATGCTTAAACCACATCAGGAGAACAAAAGCAACATTGGAGGGTGTAGTTGCCCTTTAATTTGTGTAAACTAGCAAGAGACCATTGTTTGGCAAGTTGTTTTTTTTTACTCTAGGCTACAATGTACAGTGTAGGCTACATGTGATGGCAGTTTGCTAAACAAATGTCCCGCGATTGGTACAAATCATCATGAAATCATTCTGCCAGGTAGACCTACTTTGCAGTCAACATTTTAATTGGGAAGTTTTTTGGGGGAATGCCTTTAGAAATGTTCATTCAGCCTCCCAAGTGGCGCAGCGGTCTAATGCGTGCTGCGAAGTCACTACAGCCTGGAGTTCGATCCCACAACCGGCCACAATTGCCCAGCATTGTCCGGGTTGGGAGGGTTTGGCCAGGTTGGGGTGCTTTACTTGGCTCATCGTGCTCTAGCGACTCCTTGTGGCGGGCCGGGCGCCTGCAGGCTGACTTCGGTCCTCAGTTGAGCGGTGCTTCCTCCGACACATTGCTGCTGGCTTCAGGGTTAAGTGAGCGGGTGTTAAGAAGCGCGGTTTGGTGGGTCATGTTTCGGAGGACGCATGACTCGGCCTTCGCCTCTCTCTCGTTGGGGAGTTTCAGCGACGAGACAAAATCGTAATCACAAAAATTGGGGAGAAAAAGTGGGTAAAAATTACTTCAAACAGTGCATGATGACTGAATTGCGCAACGTGAAGATTCAACCAAGACTTCGGACCAAACTTTTTGAATACCTGGTTTACCATTGCTGTTTTTAAAAGCTAAATGTGAACCAAAGACTAACGTGACCAGCTAAAAAAAAAGAAATAACTTGCGACCAATAAAAAATTTGTGTCGTACTGCCAAGCCAAATGGTTGCAAATGCAAGTCTGTTTTTTTGTCGCAGTTTTGAGCCTTGTGAGGGTAGAGGGGGAAACTGGCCAATTTACTACCCCATTGTCAGTCCCAAGGGGCCAAGGTTCCGTTCTAGAAGCACGGTTTRGACTGCTCCTACAGTTTTGCTTCGGTACTGCAGTTTAACTGACACCCAGCCCAGAAAGATATTTGCCACATAGAGAAGTCAGATTCGAAAATTCCTAATACGCAGCTCTCGAATTTCCCGGCGGCATCGACGGACATGGCCGTAATGCCTCATAAAAAAATCCATGCCTTGCAGCCAAAGTGGCCATTGTGCCCTTGCGCTGAATACATTAATTATTCTTCGCTTCTCCCAGCTACCAATCGCCATGCTCCGAAGCACCTCTCGCTCACATGTCTTTCTCAGATAATTCAATTCTTATTAACCATGCCTGTCACTTGATTGGGTCCTTCTCACCGGCGTCGCCGGGTAGACTACAAGTGAAGACGGACTCATCAGGGATMCAYCCGCGGGCCATTCTTATCTGAATTCCGATGCACAAATAACCTGTTATCAGCGGTCTTCTTTACCACAATGCAAATGTCTATCTCTGGATTTGCAAACACTTATATATACAGTGTGTATGTATATATATATATATATATATATACGGTTGAAGTTGGAAGTTTACATACACTTAAGTTGTAGTCATTAAAAACTAGTTTTTCAGCCACTCCACACATTTCCTGTTTTAAACTATAGTTTGTTTTGGCAAGTCGGTTAGAACATCTACTTTGTGCATGACACAAGTAATTTTTCCAACAATTGTTTACAGAAAGATTATTTCACTTATAATTCACTGTATCACAATTCCAGTGGGTCAGAAGTTTACATACACTGAGTTGACTGTGCCTTTAAACAGCTTGGAAAATTCCAGAAAATGATGTCATGGCTTTAGAAGATTCTGATGGGCCAATTGACATCATTTGAGTCAATTGGAGGTGTACCTTTGGATGTATTTCAAGGCCTACCTTCAAACTCAGTGCCTCTTTGCTTGACATCATGGGATGTAGACCTCCACAAGTCTGGTTCATCCTTGGGAGCAATTTCTGAACGCCTGAAGGTGCCACATTCATCAGTACAAACAATAGTACGCGGGTATAAACACCATGCGACCACGCAGCCGTCATACCGCTCAGGAAGGAGACGCGTTCTGTCTCCTAGATATGAACGTACTTTGGTGCGAATAGTGCAAATCAATCCCAGAACAACAGCAAAGGACCTTGTGAAGATGCTGGAGGAAACAGGTACAAAAGTATCTATATCCACAGTAAAACGAGTCCAATATCGACATAACCTGAAAGGCTGCTCAGCAAGGAAGAAGCCACTGCTCCGCCATAAAAAAGCCATACTAACCTTTTGGAACTGCACATGGGGACAAAGATTGTACTTTTTGGAGAAATGTCCTCTGATCTGATGAAACAAAAATAGAACTGTTTGGCCATAATGACCATCGTTATGTTTGGAGGAAAAAAAGGGGAGGCTTGCAAGCCGGAGAACACCATACTAACCGTGAAGCACGGGGGAGGCAGCATCATGTTGTGGGGGTGCTTTGCTGCAGGAGGGACTGGTGCACTTCCCAAATAGATGGTATCATGAGGAAGTGAAATTATGTGGATATATTGAAGCAACATCTCAAGACATCAGTCAGGAAGTTAAAGCTTGGTCGCAAATGGGTCTTCTAAATGGACAATGATCCCAAGCATACTTCCAAAGTTGTGGCAAAATGGCTTAAGGACAACAAAGTCAAGGTATTGGAGTGGCCATCACAAAGCCCTGACCTCAATCCTATAGAAKATTTGTGGGCAGAACTGAAAAAGCATGTGTGAGCAAGGAGGCCTACAAACCTGACTCAGTTACACCAYCTCTGTCAGGAGGAATGGGCCAAAATTCACCCAACTTATTGTGGGAAGCTTGTGGAAGGCTACCCACAACGTTTGATCCAAGTTAAACAATTTAAAGGCAATGCTACCAAGTACTAATTGAGTGTATATAAACTTCTGACCCACTGGGAATGTGATGAAAGAATTAAAAGCTGAAATAAATCATTCTCTCTACTATTATTCTGACATTTCACATTCTTAAAATAGTGGTGATCCTAATTGACCTAAGACAGGGAATTGTTACTCGGATTAAATGTCAGGAATTGTGAAAAACTGAGTTTAAATGTATTTGTCTAAGGTGTATGTAAACTTCCGACTTCAACTGTATGTGTGTGTGATATACACGCAGGCACGCATGCATACACACACGCGTAAATCACCAGGTAGGGCCCTATAAAAACGGAATCCAGATGTYGAAACGGAATAAAAAAACAAACAAATTTTAGTAAAAATATATCTATATCAATTTAAATAGACTATTTTGGTTAATGGCCTTGGTGCCCTAGCAGGTGGCCTTGGTGCCCTGGCACACTGGGCTCCTGTTGAAGGCCAAATGGCCTTGCCACTAAGAAATTCCAGGCCTGCTAATAAGACCCTTTTAGTCATCACATCACATCGGAATTAGTCAAATAATTGTAGCTGAGGCCGAAAATGTAAAAATAAACGTAATATTATTTAGCACTCACAGCCAAAGATATTAACGTTTTTATATTCATGCAATGTCTGCCATATTTTTGGATAACGTGATGTTGCTGCTTGCTCTGCTCTGTGCGCACTGAGTGGTAGTGCACATGTGATGCTGGTCTGTATAAACCGGATGCAACCCGGATATAGACGGTCCATGAATTGGCGAACGTGAGTAGATTACCTTGAAAACAACGAGCCGTACGTCTTGGACGCAGTCTCCAGTTCTTATACCCCAGTGGTCAGACCCCCACGTCTCTTTCTCCCCCTCTCTCTGTATCCCTCTTTCTCTGCACCCCCTCTCTCATCATTCCCTTTTTCTGTCTCTTTATATCCCCTCCCTTCCCCCTGTTGATGTCAGAACGGAAGTGATTCACTGGTACATACGTTTGTTCCCCCTTCTTACCCTAAGCTTGGGTATATGGGTGGGTGTGTGTGTGTTTAGGTAGGCCAACTAAGGGAAGTGGGGCGTCACAGCGAAGGTAACATTGACTGGCCTGCGGCTGACCACAGGATCTCTATAACCTCAGTTGGTAGGCAGCTGGTGTGTGTTGTATGCCTTAGGGCTGCCTTGGCTGCTACTCTCTGTGTGTGTGTGTGTGTGTGTGTCCTAAATGCTGCCAGAGAGATACGTATACTTTGGGTCGCCCAGCAGGCATGCTTTTGTGTTTGTCTCTTCGCTCCAAATGTCTCTGTACAATGATTAGCTGAATAGTCCATTATTTCTTCTCCTTTCTAAAGTAGTACCCACACCCACGTTTCCACAACAGGTTCAGGGTACAACAAAAACATAATGGGGAAAAACAAATTAAAAAAATCCCAAGACATTAAGAAATAGTTGTTTTTTGTTAGGTGTGAGGCATTGTAGACGAAGCTTGGGCAGCATCGACACGGTCTATGATCACGTTCCCATCCCACAGTGGGGAAGTCCAGAAATGAACTACACAGATAATCAACCACAGTTCACCACTGTTTAACCTCACCTAACCTGTTATCAGCAGTCTGCTTTACCACAATGCAAATGGCTACCTCTGGATTTGCAAACACACTTATATAATATATACACACACACGTAAATCACCAGGTAGGGTCCTATTAAAACTGAATCCAGACTTKGAAACGGAATAAAAAAACAAACCGATTTTAGTTAAATTATTTACGTGTATTGAACTTATTAGAAAAGTAGTTAAATTGCACTGAACTGTCAGCAGAGGAAATCCATTTTGAGATATTACAGGTTGTGTCTGCAGGTGCAGACTTTGGTCTGGTTTGTTGTGTTTCAGTGTCTTTACTATGTACAGTACCAGTCAAAAGTTTGGACACACCTACTCATTGAAGGGTTTTTCTTAATTATTATTCTACAATGTAGAAAATAGTAAAAAAATAAAGACATCAAAACTATGAAATAACATACAGTTGAAGTCGTAAGTTTACATACACTTAGGTTGGAGTCATTAACTCGTTTTTCAATCACTCCACAAATTTGTTAACAAACTATAGTTTTGGCAAGTCGGTTAGGACATCTACTTKYTGCATGACACAAGTAATTTTTCCAACAATTGTTTACAGACAGATTATTTCACTTATAATTCACTGTATCGCAATTCCAGTGGGTCAGAAGTTTACATAAAGTAAGTTGACTGTGTCTTTAAACAGCATGGAAAATTCCAGAAAATGACATCATGGCTTTAGAAGCTTCTGATAGGCTAATTGACATCATTTGAGTCAATTGGAGGTGTACCTGTGGATGTATTTCAAGGCCTACCTTCAAACTCCAGTGCCTCTTTGCTTGACATCATGGGAAAATCAAAAGAAATCAGCCAAGACTCAGAAACTAAAAATTGTAGACCTCCACAAGTCTGGTTCATCCTTGGAGAAATTTCCAAACGCCTGAAGGTACATGTTCATCTGTACAAACATTAGTACGCAAGTATAAACACCACGGGACCACATAAGCTCAGGAAGGAGACGCGTTCTGTCTCCTAGAGATGAACGTACTTTGGTGCGGACGTGTAAATCAATCCCAGAACAACAGCAAAGGACCTTGTGAAGATGCTGGAGGAAACGGGTACAAATTTATCTATATCCACAGTAAAACGAGTCCAACATCGACATAACCTGAAAGGCCGCTCAGCAAGGAAGAAGCCACTGCTCCAAAACCGTCATAAAGCCAGACTACGGTTTGCAACTGCACATGGAGACAAAGATCTGTACTTTTTGGAGAAATGTCCTCTGATTGTGATGAAACAAAAATAGAACTGTTTGACCTATAATGACCATCGTTAGTTTGGAGGAAAAAGGGGGAGGTTGCAAGCCGGAGAACACCATCCCAACCTGAGGCAGCATCATGTTGTGGGGGTGTTTTTCTGCAGGAGGGACTGGTGCACTTCACAAAATTGATGGCATCATGAGGAAGGAAATGATGTGGGTATATTGACGCAACATCTCAAGACATCACTCAGGAAGTTAAAGCTTGGTCTCAAATGGGTCTTCCAAATGGACAATGACCCAAGCATACTTCCAAGTTGTGGCAAAATGGCTTAAGGACAACAAAGTCAAGGTATTGGAGTGGCCATCAGAAAGCCTGACCTCAATCCTATAGAAAATTTGTGGGCAGAACTGAAAATGCGTCTGCGGGCAAGGAGGCCTACAAACCTGACTCAGTTACACCAGCTCTGTCAGGAGGAATGGGCCAAAATTCACCCAATTTATTGTGGGAAGCTTGGGGAAGGTCACCTGAAACGTTTGACACAAGTTAAACAATTTAAAGGAAATGCTACCAAATACTAATTGAGTGTATGTCAACTTCTGACCCACTGGGAATGTGATGAAAGAAATAAAAGCTTAAATAAATAATTCTCTCTACTATTATTCTGACATTTCACATTCTTAAAATAAAGTGGTGATCCTAACTGACCTAAAACAGGGAATTTTTACTAGGATTAATTGTCAGGAATTGGGAAAAACTGAGATTTAAATGTATTTAGCTAAGGTGTATGTACATTTCTGACTTGAACTGTATTTATACACACACAGTACTCAAGTTCAAAATAACGTCAAGATTTTTTGCTGACCGCATTCTAGCTTTTTGTTTCGCTGAGGAATTGTATGTTAAACAAACACTTTTAACATTTGTGTGCATTTACCAATAACATTTTCAAATGTGGTGTTTAGTGTCCGCTAAAAATCAGTACGGTGTGTGTGTGTTTCTGTTTGCTGAGGTTTTTGCGCAAGGTTCCCCTATTACTCTGCTCTCTTGCCACCATCATATCTGTTACCACATACACCCCTCTCTTTACCAGACGTGTGTGTGTGTGTGTGGGCTGTGTGTTTCACCCTGCGCTGTAGCCTCGTGGGCGTTTTTCTAAGCGCTGCGGTCTTTCTCGCGCTGCTGCCTGGAAAGACCCAAGTAGTGTCAGCTAGTAAAAGGTGTGTGTGTGTATGTAAGCGTTGCTCTGGTTCGCTCTCTCTCTCTTTTCCGACTGGGAAGGAAAGCGTTATCAAACCCAGTAGTGTGGTCTATTAAAAGGTGACCTCCGTTTTTCTAGGTCGCCACCAAAAAAGAATGGACAGATTCTAGTTCTGAATATCCCAAATGCTTGACAGGGAGGAGAATGAGCGAGTGAGGGACGGAGAGGCGAAGGGAAGGGGGAGGTGGATGATAATGGGGGAGATGGATTTCCAGCCTCAGGGAGTGGGAGGAAGACAACGATTAGGGGCATGAGAGGAGAGATGGAGTAAGGGCGAGGCTGGGTGAAGGGGAGGCGGGAGTGGGCTGGGGGAGTGGGAGGAAGACAATGATTAGGGGCATGAGAGGAGAGATGGAGTAAGGGCGAGGCTGAAGGGGAGGCGGGAGTGGGCTGGGGGAGAGGAGGGGAGGCGGGAGTGGGCTGGGGGAGAGGAGGGAGACAGAGGCTGGGCGAAGGGGAGGCGGGAGTGGGCTGGGGGAGAGGAGGGAGACAGAGGCTGGTAGTGTGCTCTAGAGGAGAGGAAGCGACAGAACAGAAGCGAGATGGAGGGAGAGATCTTATGACAGGGTCACGAGAAATAAATCAGACCTCAGACTGATCTTTCACTGAGGACACGGGCCGTGTTCCAGTACTGTAACACAGCCTCTTCTCTCCTTGGGCTGCATACCAATACTGTGAAGGGGAAATACAAAACTGACCTTATATCAGCAGCGTCTTTTTTAAATTTATTTTTACCCCCTTTTCTCCCCAATTTTCGTGGTATCCAATTGCTAGTAATTACTATCTTGTCTCATCGCTACAACTCCCGTACGGGTTTGGGAGAGACGAAGGTCGAAAGCCATGCATCCCCCGAAACACAACCCAACCAAGCCGCACTGCTTCTTAACACAGCGCGCCTCCAACCCGGAAGCCAGCCGCACCAATGTGTCGGAGGAAACACCGTGCACCTGGCTCCCTTGGTTAGCGCGCACTGCGCCCGGCCCGCCACAGGAGTCGCTGGTGTGCGATGAGACAAGGATATCGCTACCGGCCAAACCCTCCCTAACCCGGACGACGCTAGGCCAATTGTGCGTCGCCCCACGGACCTCCCGGTCGCGGCCGGCTGCGACAGAGCCTGTGCGCGAACCCAGAGTCTCTGGTGGCGCAGCTAGCACTGCGATGCAGTGCCCTAGACCACTGCTCCACCCGGGAGAGCAGTGGCTTTTATATATACAGTACCAGTCAAAGGTTTGGACACCTACTCATTCCAGGGTTTTTATTTATTTTTACTATTTTCTACATTGTCTATGTAATAACTATGAAATAATACATGGAATCATGTAGTAACCAAAAAAGTGTTATATAATATATATTTGAGACTCTTCGAAGTAGCCACCCTTCGCCTTGATGACAGCTTGTGCCTTGTTAAAAGTTAATTTGTGGAATTTCTTTCCTGCTTAATGCGTTTGAGTCAATCAGTTGTGTTGTGACAAGGTAGGGGGGTTTACAGAAGTCCATATTATAGCAAGAACAGCTCAAATAAGCAAAGAGAAATGACAGTCCATCATTACTTTAAGACATGAAGGTCAGTCAATTGGGAACATTTCAAGATCTTTGGAAGTTTCTTCAAGTGCAGTCGCAAAAACCATCAAGCGCTATGATGAAACTGGCTCTCATGAGGACCGCCACAGGAAAGGAAGACCCAGATTTACCTCTGCTACAGAGGATAAGTTCATTAGAGTTAACTGCACCTCAGAATTGCAGCCCAAATAAATGCTTCACAGAGTTCAAGTAATAGACAGATCACAACATCAACTGTTCAAGGGGAGACTGCGTGAATCAGGCCTTCATGGTCAAATTGCTGCAAAGAAACCACTACTAAAGGACACCAATAAGTAGAAGAGACTTGCTTGGGCCAAGAAACACGAGCAATGGACATTTGACCGGTGGAAATCTGTCCTTTGGTCCAAACTGTCTTTGTGAGATGCAGAGTAGGTGAACGGATGATCTCCGCATGTGTGGTTCTCACCGTGAAGAATGGAGGAGGTGGTGTGGGGGTGCTCTGCTGTTGACACTATCAGTGACTTATTTAGAATTCAAGGCACACTTAACCAGCATGGCTACCACAGTGTTCTGCAGAGATATGCAATCCCATCTGGTTTGCGTTTAGTGGGATGATCATTTGTTTTTCAACAGGACAATGACCCAACACACATCCTGGCTCTGTAAGGGCTATTTGACCAAAAAGGAGAGTGATGGAGTGCTGCATCAGATGACCTGGCCTCCACAATCACCCAACCTCAACCCAATTGAGATGGTTTGGGATGAATAGGGGTGCAGAGTGAAGGAAAAGCAGCCAACAAGTGCTCAGCTTATGTGGGAACTCCTTTTAAGACTGTTGGAAAAGCATTCCTCATGAAGCTGGTTGAGAGAATGCCAAGAGTGTGCAAAGTTGTCATCAAGACAAAGGGTGGCTACTTTGAAGAATCTAAATTATATTTTGTTTTAATACTTTTTTTGGTTACTACATGATTCCATATGTGTTATTTCATAGTTTTGATGTCTTCACTATTATTCTACAATGTAGAAATAAAGTAAAACCCTTAAATGAGTAGGCGTGTCCAAACTTTTGACTGGTACTGTATATATATATATTTTTTTWAATCTGTATTTAACTAGACAAGTCAGTTAAGAACTAAGTCTTATTTACAATGATGGCCTACCAAAAGGCCTCCTGCGGGGACAGGGGCTGGGATTAAAAATATAGGACAAAACACACATCACGACGAGACCACAACACGCCATAGAGACCAAAGACAACGCCATAGCATGGCAGCTACACATGACAACACAGCATGGTTGCAACACCACATGACAACAACATGGTTGCAGCACCACATGACAACAACATGGTAGCAGCACAACATGGCAGCAGCACAACAGTTGTTTAGAAACAGCCTCGTCCTCCTCCTCAGTATTGTATCTAACAGACTGAAGAGAGGAGCAGGGCCCTTCTACATAGCAGCAGAGCGAGATGGAGAGAGAGAGCCTGAGGCATAGTTATATTTACTATCCGCTAGGAATGAAAGAGGGGAAAAAATGCAGGAGGAGAGAAGAGGGTTGCCATGGCAACCGAAATATGGCTGCTCTTCAAAAACCTTGAATGTAAGTGGTGGTGTTTCTTTCTCTCCATCTCTTTCTCCATCTCTTTCGGTTTGCAGATATAGCAGATCTGTGTTTAGGGATTGATGTGGCAATAGCCTGGTGTTAGCCTGCCTCAGGTTATATGTGTATTTCTGTGCATATGGTGCAGAGAGGCTGAGAAATATGGGTTACCAGCAGCCCCCTTGGCTAGTAAGGGTTTAGCCAGCGAGGTGAAGTAAATCTAGCTAAAATAGTTACTTTGCCAAATGTGTGTGTGTTGTGAGTTCTCATAAAACCACTGCATCAGAAAATGAATTTCTGATCGGACACGTTCAGATAGTATCTCGCCGTTTCTTTCCGTCTCGTTCGTACAAAACACGACCCCGGTGAGGACAGTTGGTGCCAGAAATCGATCAGTTATTTACCAGGGAGAACAGAGTTGCAGCAGTACTGTAGGCCTGTAGGGGAACACCCCTCCTTTAAAAGGCAAGCGGCTCAAGTTGTTTAATCTCACCCAATGATATGGCTGATTATCGTATTCCATAACTCCCCCCCTCTCAGATGGCTGTAGTATTGGGACAAAGAACCTTTGACATATCTGAGAGCATAAACAGTTTAGCGTAATCAATTAGATCTGTTCTCAGTACTGTTTTGTAAGGCATGGTGTCTGGCTGGGCCCTGGAGAGGCTTGTATTAGCAAAAGGAGATGAGGATATGGCAGGGTCCCAAGTTTCTACTGGAAAGACAAGGGTCTACTTCTGGCAGTCAAGTCATGTGACAGTTTTGTTTGAACCAATTCCCTGCCTCCCCTGGATTATATACGGAAAACAAAAATATAAACGCAACTTGCAACAATTTCATTGATTTGTACTGAGTTACAGTTTATATGAGGAAATCAGTCAATTAAAATAAATAAATTAGGCCCTAATCTATGGATTTCACGACTGGTCACAGATACCTTAAAAAAAATGGCCTCACAATGGTCCTCAGGATCTCGTCACTGTATTTTTGTGCATTCAAATTGCCACCGATTTAAAATTGGTAGAGAAATCAACATTCAATTCTCTGACAACAGCTCTGGTGGACATTCCTGCAGTCAGTATGCCAATTGCACGCTCCATCAACCTGAGACATCTGTGGCATTGTGTTGTGACACAACTGCACATTATAGATTGGCCTTTTTATTGTCCCCAGCAAAAGGTGCACCTGTGTAATGATTGTGCTGTTTAATCGGCTTCTTGATATGCCACAGCTGTCAGGTGGATGGATTATCTTGGCAAAGGAGAAATGCTCACTAACAGGGATGGAAACAKATTTGTGCACAAAATTTGAGCGAGAGTTTTTGTGCGTATGGAACATTTCTGGGATTTATTATTACAGCTCATGAAACATGGGACCAACACTTTACATGTTGCCTTTTTTTTTCTTTTTTTCAGTGTATGTCATTGGTTGGATAGAGCCTCATTTGAACCCATTCCTCTGTTTACGATTCTTTCTCTTCTCACGGAAGTGCACTCATTCATCCCTCTTCATGGATTGGAAAGGACTGGTGAAAGAAGGAACGTTTAGGCAGTGGAAACTCCCTGTAGCCCATACCTACACCAAGCCAATGATTTTAAATTCATGAGGTGGGAGTGAGCAAGCACTCCTTTGTGGAAACTGTGAGGGGAGTCTAACTTGTGGTCGTACAGTAGTAGGATTTCATAGTAACCCCAAACCGTCCTATTGTAGTTGACCATGGGGGTGAAAAGAGACCGTGTGCGACTGGATACTGCAMTGCAGGCTGGGTTGAATGGAGCTCTGGGTGGTGGGGGTGTCGGTCTGAGGAGGAGGACATGACTGTGGAGATCTGAGAAACATCTGGTTCCTTCTGTTAGAAGCTGTCTGCTGCTGTCGTAGCTGTTTGTGTTAAAGAATGACACCGTTGAAACGGATCTCACTGGATTCCCCTTCACCCTGGCACTCACAACACAACTCCCTCCCTCGCTTTCTCGCTCTCCGTCTCGCTCGCGCTCTCCGTCTGGCTCTGTATACTATGCTCTTCAGTGATGTATTGAAGGTTTAACGCAATTTACACACTTTTTTCAAATGTAATTTTATGAATAGCATTTACACACCTATCCCGCTACATTAGCGCACCTGTTGCACAGCACAGGGTGTCGGATGCATTTGCTGTTTGTTTTGGTTTTTCATATTATTTTGTGCCCAATAGGAATGAATGGTAAATAATGTGTAGCCATTTTGGAGTCACTTTTATTGTAAATAAGAATAGAATGTTTCTAAACATTTAAAGTGGATGCTACCATGGTTACGGATAGTCCTGGATGAATCATGAATAACGATGAGTGAAAATTAGATGCACAAATATCATACTCCCAAGACATGCTAACCTCTCACCATTACAAGCATCCACATTTAATGTAGAAGTGTAAGAAATTCATTTTTATTGTGCCCAATAAAAATGAATAGTAAATAATCTGAAACYCAACCAAAACAAACAGCAAACACATTTGTAGTCACAAGCTTCATGTAATCATTGCGTGCTAAGGATACGGGACCAAATGCAAAAATGTTGACTACTTTAATACACAAATTAATTTGTCCCAATACTTTTGGTCCCCTAAAATGGAGAGGGGGGATATGTACAAAAATAGTTGTAATTTCTAAACCGTTCACACAATATGGATGAAAATACTCTCAAAGTTGAGTCTGCACTTTTCAAATCCAACGTGCTGGAGTACAGAGTCAAAACAAATACTTCTGGAGCTCACTGTAGGTGTGTGTGTCCAGGTACAGGAGAGAGTGGTGCTAACAGTGGGTGTTCTATGTGTGTGTCCAGGTACAGGAGAGAGTGGTGCTAACAGCGGGTGTTCTATGGTTTGTCCAGGTACAGGAGGAGTGGTGCTAACACGTGGTGTTCTAGGTGTGTGTCCAGGTACAGAGGAGAGTGGTGCTAACAGGGGTTTCTATGTGTGGTCCAGGTACAGGAGAGAGTGGTGCTAACAGCGGTGTTCTATGTGTGTGTCCAGGTACAGGGAGAGTGGTGCTAACAGCGGGTGTTCTATGTGTGTGTCCAGGTACAGGAGAGAGTGGGAAGAGTACATTCATCAAGCAGATGAGGATCATCCACGGGGCGGGCTACACAGAGGAGGACAAGAGGGGTTTCATCAGGCTGGTGTACCAGAACATCTTCACCTCCATGCAGTCTATGATCAAAGCCACAGAGAACCTCAAGATCCCCTTCAAATACGAGCAGAACCGGGTAGGAAGTACTAACGCAACCATAAAAAAACACTGCCTTCCACACACACAACCAGAATAGGTTTGGTCAGAACGCATCTACAGTCACTCACACAAACACAATCTAGTTCAAATGCGCTCACTCTTCCCTCCTCTCTCTCTCTCTTGCTCTGTCTGTCTCTCCCCTCCCTCCCCAGTCTAATGCCATGTTAGTGAAGGAGGTGGACATAGAGAAGATCTGTGGTTTCGACCAGCCCTACATCAGCGCCATCAAGACCCTGTGGGCCGACCCTGGGATACAGGAGGCCTACGACAGACGCAGGGAATACCAGCTYTCAGACTCCACTAAATAGTATGTCCTGGTGTGTCTCTGTGTGTAAGAGGTTGTTCGGGTGGGGGAGGGGTGGATGTGAGCGCACGTGTGTGTGTGTTGGGGTTAAGGCATTTGCGTGTGTGTGTGGTTCACTCTGGTGCCTCTCGACCGGTTGCCCCAACTCGAGAGCTGATGGCTAGAAATAAAGTGAGATACCGACTGTCACACACAGTGCATTTGGAAAGTATTCAGACCCCTTCACTTTTTCCATGTTTAGTTACGTTACTGCCTTATTTTAAAATGCTAATTTATAGCTGTATTTGGAGAGTTTCTCCCATTCTTCTCTGCAGATCCTCTCAAGCTCTGTCAGGTTGGATGGGCAGTTTTGCTGAACAGCTATTTTCAGGTCTCTCCAGAGATGTTCGATKGTGTTCAAATCCCGGCTCTGTCTGCGCAGTTCAAGTACATTGAGATTTGTCCCGAATCCACTGCTGCGTGGCTTCGGGACACTCTTGGCTGTGTGCTTAGGGTTGTTGTCCTGTTGGAAGGTGATCCTTCGCCCCAGTCTTAGGTTCTGAGCCCTCTGGAGCAGGTTTTCTTCAAGGATCTCTCTCTACTTGGCTCCGTTCATCTTTCCCTTGATCCTTACTAGTCCCCTAGTCCCTGCCGCATAAAACATCCCCACAGCATGATGCTGCCWCCACCATACTTCACCGTAGGTATGGTATTAGCCAGGTGATGAGCAGTGTCTGGTTTCTTCTAGACGTGACGCTTGACATTCAGGCCAAAGAGTTCAATCTTGGTTTCATTACACCAGAGAATCTTGTTTCTCATGGTCAGAGTCCTTTAGGTGCCTTTTGGCAAACTCCAAGTGGGCTGTCATGTGCCTTTTTACTTCCGTTTGGCCACTTTACCATAAAGGCCTGGTTGGTGYAGTGCTGCAGAGATGGTTGTCCTTCTGGAAGGTTCTTCCATTTCCACAGAGGAACTCTGGAGCACTGTTAAAGTGACCATTGGGTTCTTGGTCATCTCCCTGACCAAGGCCCTTCTCCCCCGATTTCTCCGTTTGTCCGGACAGCCAGCTCTAGGAAGAGTCTTCTTCCATTTAAGAATAATGGAGGCCACTGTGTTCTTGGACCTTCAATGCTGCAGACATTTTTTGGTACCCTTCCCCAAATCTSTGCCTCAATACATTCCTGAGCTCAATTTTGAGTCTCATAGCAAAGTCAAATCAGATGTATTTATATAGCCCTACTTACATCAGCTGATATATCAAAGTACTGTACAGAAACCCAGCCTAAAACCCCAAACAGCAAGCAATGCAGGTGTAGAAGCTTGGTGGCTAGGAAAAACTCCCTAGAAAGGCCAGAACCTAGGAAGAAACCTAGAGAGGAACCAGGCTATGAGGGGTGGCCAGTCCTCTTCTGGCTGTGCCGGGTGGAGATTATAACAGAACATGGCCAAGATGTTCAAACGTTCATAGATGACCAGCATGGCCAAATAATAATAATCACAGTAGTTGTCGATGGTGCAACAAGTCAGCACCTCAGGAGTAAATGTCAGTTGGCTTTTCATAGCGATCATTGAGAGTATCTCTACCGCTCCTGCTGTCTCTAGAGAGTTGAAAACAGCAGGTCTGGGACAAGGTAACACATCCGGTGAACAGGTCAGGGTTCCATAGCCGCAGGCAGAACAGTTGAAACTGGAGCAGCAGCACGACCAGGTGGACTGGGGACAGCAAGGAGTCATCATGCCAGGTAGTCCTGAGCCATGGTCCTCCGAGAGAGAGAAAGAAAGAGATAAGGAGAGAATTAGAGAGAGCATACTTAAATTCACACAGGACACCGGATAAGACAGGAGAAATACTCCAGATAATACAGACTGACCCTAGCCCCCCGACACATAAACTACTGCAGCATAAATACTGGAGGCTGAGACYGGAGGGGTCGGGAGACACCGTGGCCCCATCCGACGATACCCCCGGACAGGGCCAAAGGGTCTGTATACTTATGTAAATAAGTTATTTCTGTTTTTGAAAAGCCTGTTTTTGCTTTGTCAAATGGGGTGTGGTGTGTTGATTGATTAAGGATTTTTTTTTTTTTGTAATCCATTTTAGAATAAGGCTGTAACAAAAATGTGGAACAAATCAAAGGGGTCTGAATACTTTCTGAATGCACTGTACACACACACACACACACACACTACAGTTCACACACTCCTCTCTCCACCCCTCACACTCAGCTAATTGAAAGCTTATGTTGAATATACACCATTGCTTTACCTTCTAAGAGGTGCTGGGAATAAATCTCCAGTACTTATTCAACAATAATATTACACTACTACACACGCATTTACCATTCAACAATAATATTACACTACTACACACGCATTTACCATTTACACAATCTATTCCTGACATTTAATTCAAGTCAAACCTTAGAATAAATTGAATCGTGTGTGTGAGTGTAATGTTGATCTTTGATTCCTGGTTGGTTGCCTGTTAACGTTATGGGAGGACACCATCTCTGCTGACACCCGGCTAATTGGACATCAGGACCTTGATAAGCTGAATTGGGTGTGATTGAGTTGGACTGGGCTGGAACGAACGCCTGCACACCCAGGGCTGAAGAATCGCTCCCAACGCTGCCCTCTGTCAAAAACCCTGTTGTATTACAGCTAATCAGTCTCTTCTGCCCGTGTGTGTGTGTGTGTTTGTGTGTGAGAATTACATGCTGACCACAGTGCTCACGGCGTAAGCGTTGCAAAATAAATGTACACAGACATGTTATCATTGCACCCACACTGCTTGCACACGTCAACGAGCGTCTCCGTAGCCAGGCTCTAATATAGAACTTGGTTCTATTTGTGACGCTTGACACGCTGAAAGTCCCGCCTCTCCCAGCTCCTCATTGGTTTTTAGGATTATATACCCACGTGTGTGATTGAAAGATGAACTGAGGTCCATTGTCCAGTTGGTGGTGGTAATGCACCCTAAAGTTGGGTGCCAGCCGCCATATAAAGTCAAAGGAGAAGAAGAAGCCCGAAGGAGGAGAGATTACTAGTAAACAAACTCGGTTTACCCTTTTATCTGTGGATTCAGTGTCGGAGTAGAGGACCTTGTGCATTTCAGGTAAAATAACAACCCAATGTTTATATCATGCTTTTCGACCTGTCCCCAAATTAATGTAGTTGGTTCAGAGTTCGTTTTGATATTTCAACCTGCGTGTCCTGATCGCGTCTGGTGTGGGTGGACAAAATCAACATGCGCGCGATGGCGCACAAACGAGCAGTCTGGTCAGCATGTTGGTGTGTATGTGCAGCCATCCAGTTTCTTTAGTGATAGACTGTGTGTCTGTGTGTGTCTTCAGTTACCTTAGTGATATAGACCGCGTCACCGCGGAGGGATATGTTCCTACTCAGCAGGATGTGCTTCGTGTCCGGGTCCCCACCACAGGAATCATAGAGTACCCATTTGACCTGGAGAACTGCATCTTCAGGTACCGTCACGGTACTGCAGCGAGGGACTGCTCCTTCTCTGCCTCTGCTGCTGCCACCGACGTCCTCACTATGTCACTGTCCTGCAACACACTGACACACACACACCCAGGTCCCCACATAGCACCTCTCTGAGACTGGGCCCACTCAGGACAACCCAACTGTTATGCAATCGTTGCAGAACCCCAAACTAGAAATGATGTGAAATAGCATCAACATGGCTTGTTAGCTTGATGCAAAAATGGCTACAACTAAACTAAAGCCTCAAGGTCTTTTATTGTGATGGTAAAGACCTGAAACGGCCGTTCTCAGAGTTGCTTTGGGGGGTGAGCGGGTCTGTGTATGGGGCTCGGGGTGGTGGTGGAAGCCTAATACGGACCAACACCACTGTTCTTCTAGACTTGGTACGGGCGCCCAAGCCTTCCACACTGGACTGATCCACCTTCTCTGGATTGGTAGGGGMGTGTGGCGGTAATGCTTACTGTCTACCGTGCTTTATATGACTGTGGTCTGTCTCTTTCTGTCTCTCTCTCTTTCTCCCTCTGTGTGTAGCTATCTAACTGATCTGGACCGTATCTCAGACAACKACTATCTGCCCACACAGCAAGATGTTCTGAGGGTGCGAATCCCCACCACCGGCATCATAGAGTACCCCTTCGACTTGTCAAGCATCATTTTCAGGTAGACAATGCTAGCGTGCTAACTTTAGCCTAGCAAATGCATCAGTCAGGTGGAGTTGCTAACATTAGCCTAAAAAAAGCATCATATTCAAGTAGAGGCTAACGTGCTAACATTAGCTTAGCAAATGCATCATTTTCAGGTAGACAATGCTAACGTGCTAACATGAGCCCAGCAAAAGCATCAGTCGGGTGGCGCAACTAACGTCAGCTTAGAAAAACCATCCTATTCAAATAGAAGAGGCTAAGGTGCTAACATTGGCCTAGCAAATGCATCATTCAGGAAGGGGATGCTTGCATCAGTGCCCTTGTGCAGTCATGTTAACCAGTGAATCATCCCATGGCCCTGCTCCATTACTTCTTAAAATGCATCCTCCTTTTCTCAAAGTAATCACCGCTTTGGCATGAGAGCATAGGTGAAATTTAGGGTCCCACTTTAAGCTTTCACCAATCCAGTCATGTCAGGAATTAGTGGTTACTTTAAATTAAGGAAGGATGCATTTATTTATCAGTATTTGGACAGGGCATACCGATGTGTGCGTTCATCTCACATGTCATACGTTCTGGTTGTTCCATAACTATCATTGAACTCTTCGATCAGCAGTGGACAGAGCTGTGTTTTATTGTAGGCTTGATCTCCACCATTACGGCCCGATCTCTCTCTCTCTCTCTCTCTCTCTCTCTCACACACACACACACCCACACCTAACCTCATCCACTCACACACATCCTCGTGAGTCCAAAGTCCTACATTCTGGCGCCCGTCTTTTTAAAATGGGTCACCCTCTTTCTCCTCTCCTCCCCTCTGTTCATCCTGGCAGAGGAAAGGAGGTCGTCCTCTCTCTCTCCCAGTGAAGGATGTTATTTCGGGCCTGGGGTCCTGCAGGGCTCTGATTGGCTCTTGGTCTCTGTGGACTGCAGTATCCCATGCTACAGCAGGAGGGCGTTTCATCACAAATTAAATCACATACATTCACTTCTGGGGGGAAAAAACAATCTGTTTAATTCAAAGACAGGACTATGCAAATCTAGGCCTCGAAGACCACAGTACTGCTGGTTGCCTTTTCCCTGGATGTTAAATCATTGATTAAGATCACTGACTTAGAACAAGTCTCACCTGGTCTGAGTCAGTTCCTGGTACATAATGTAACTTTATCAGACAGACTAACATTTTACATGACTTAACTTTACTTCTACTTGAATCGTTTAACACAGAAGAACGCTTAACAAAACCTAAAAGACAACCTAGGAAGACAGTGGCAAAGAAAAACGGAAGGAAGAAACCTTGACATGCACACACACACACACACACACACACACACACACACACACACACACACACACTCCAGTCAGAACTACTCGGAGGACACACTCCTGTCGTTCACCCAGCAAAGGAATCCTGCCATCATCAGAGGTGCCTTCTGTATCCCTCCCCCTCCATCTTCTTCCCTTTTTTATTCTCATCCCTTCCTCAGTCTTCATCTGCTCCTCTTTCTCTGTTCCTAGTCCTCTCTCTACCTCCTCTCCCGTTCTCCTCTTTTTGTCTCACCTCCACTAGGGTTGCACAATTGCTCTTGGCTAATGCTTCAGGGACACGGACACACACACACACACACACACACACTAGGGAATGGTGGGAGAGCTGGTTTGCTTTTTATGCCCTCCCATCTTGCCACTGGGTGGACTAGGTAGAATTTTCCTCCATCCACTGATCCAGGATCTGATATATCTTCATTCCCCTTATGGTTAATGTTTGGAATTGGGGTAAGGTTATCTGATCCTAGATCTGAGGTTAGAGGCAACTTGAGAATGGTGATGGGCACCGCTCACTCTTTACTGATGATCCATTCACTGGGTAACACTTTATGCATAGATAAGGTTATAAACTGCCTATAACATAGGCCTACCAACTAAATGATGTAATGATAATAAGCAGTTTAAAGTCAGATCTTCAAGAAGTAAAGTGTTACCTACATTTGTTTCCACACTGTTACATACAGTACCAGTCGAAAGTTTGGACACAATCATGTAGTAACCAACAGTGTTAAATAAATCAAAAAATATTTTATATTTGAGATTCTTCAAAGTAGCCACCCTTTGCCTTGATGACAGCTTTGCAAACTCTTGGAATTCTCTCAACCAGCTTCATGAGGAATGCTTTTCCAAACGTCTTGGAGTTCCCACATATGCTGAGCACTTTTTGGCTGCTTTTCCTACACTCTGCGGTCCAACTCATCCCCCGAGTGATATTGGAGGCCAGGTCATCTGATGCAGCACTCCATCACTATCCTTGGTCAAATAGCCATTAGACAGCCTGGAGGTGTGTTTTGGGTAATTTCCTGTTGAAAAACAAATGATAGGCCCACTAAGCACAAACAGATGGGATGGCGTATCGCTGCAGAATGGTGTGGTATCCATGCTGGTTAAATGTGCCTTGAATTCTAAATAAATCACCGACAGTGTCACCAGCAAAGCAACCCCACACCATCTTGCTTTCCTGTGGTGGTCCTCATGAGAGCCAGTTTCATCATAGCGCTTGTTGGTTTTTGCGACTGCACTTAAAGAAACTTTCAAAGTTCTTGAAATTTTCTGCATTGACTGACCTTCATGTCTTAAAGTAATTATGGACTGTCATTTCTCTTTGCTCATTGGAGTCGTTCTTGCCATAATATGGACTTGGTCTTTTACCAAATAGGGCTATCTTCTGTAAACCCCCCTACCTTGTCACAACACAACTGATTGGCTCAAAAGCATTAAGAAGGAAAGAAATTCCACAAATTAACATTTAACAAGGCACACCTGTTATATGAAATGCATTCTAGGTGACTACCTTATGAAGCTGATTGAGAGAACGACCAAAGAGTGTGCAAAGCTGTCATCAAAGCAAAGGGTGGCTACTTTGAAGAATCTTCAATATAAAATATATTTTGATTTGTTTAAAACTTTTTTGGTTACTACATGATTCCATATGTGTTATTTCATAGTTTTGATGTCTTCTATTGTTCCACAATGTAGAAAATAGTAAAAATGAAGAAAAACCCTGGAATGAGTAGGTGTGTCCAAACATGACTGGTACTGTATTTCAGTTTATGATCTGTGTGTGTTTTCCACTGTAGGCTCTCCTTCTAACTGTGACCTCTCAGGGCCATAGATGAGACAGAATTCAGCGAACAAACTATCCTCCATGTTGCCACCAAACGTTCTCGTTTAGATTCTCAGTGCAATGGGATTGTCTTAGAACGTTAGGTGCCAAAATGGCGGCCATTAGGATTCTACATCTCAAGTTTGCCACCACCCTCTGTATATGTGTGTGGTTTTGGGCTCAGTCTTCAAGTAGCTGTTGAATCCATCCATACACTACTGTATGTGGAGTTAAATCACAGACATAGAAAATCAATGAGGACCAACCCTTTTGCATGGATGGATTCAGGAAGCCATTTTAGAGTTTTTAGACAGTCTTATTAGTTGTTCTACAAACACAACAACACTGTTTAACATCTCTTCTCTCTCGTCCTCCGTGTCCTGGCACCTCTCCTCCCTCCGTCCATGCTCCAGGATGGTGGATGTAGGGGGTCAAAGGTCAGAGAGGAGGAAGTGGATCCACTGTTTTGAGAARGTCACTTCCATCATGTTCCTGGTAGCCCTCAGCGAGTACGACCAAGTACTGGTGGAATCTGACAACGAGGTGTGTACACACGCACTAGGGAAAGGTGGGAGAGATGGTTCGCCTTTTTGTCTACCCAGTTTCCCATAGTGAAACATTGGTGCACTAGGTAGAATTTGACTCTTTCCAGTGATCCAGGATCTGATATGCCTTTATCCCCTAATGGTTCATTTTTGGTGTTGGGGTTAGGTAATCTGATCCTAGATCTGTGGTTATCATGTCAAAGATACCACACACTCGCCGCACACATCACGGCACACACACATCAAACACCCTTACTAACTGTCCTCTGTCCCTCTGTCAGAACCGTATGGAGGAGAGTAAGGCGTTGTTCAGGACCATCATCACCTACCCCTGGTTCCAGAACTCCTCAGTCATCCTGTTCCTCAACAAGAAGGATCTGCTGGAGGAGAAGATCTCATACTCCCACCTGGTCGACTACTTCCCTGAGTTTGATGGTGTGTGTGTGTCTGTCTACAGTTACCTTCGTGATATACCATGTGTCTGATGGTTTCTGACTACCGTGATGCGGGATTGACTGTGTGTGTGTGTGCTCGTGTCTGTGCCGCCCCAGGTCCCCAGCGAGATGCCCAGGCAGGCCGGGAGTTTATACTGAAGATGTTTGTGGACCTGAACCCGGATAGCGACAAGATCATCTACTCCCACTTCACCTGCGCCACGGACACCGAGAACATCCGCTTCGTCTTCGCTGCCGTCAAAGACACCATCCTGCAGCTCAACCTCAAAGAATACAACCTGGTCTGAGAGACTCTTGCACACACACACACACTCTTCCCAGTTGCACAGCTTAGCCTACACGCGCGCGCACACACACACACACACACACACACACACACGGACACACGGACACACACACGGACACCTATGAAGCTTACACACACCTACATGTCTAGTTGATCTTTCCCCCTCCTGCTTATCACTCCAGCGATTTAAGACCCCTCTCTTCCAATATCTCTCCTCCCATCCGCTCTCTCATTCCTTCCCTCTTTCTACCCTTTTGCCATAAGCCTGTCCTCTCCCTCGTTCTCAGCAGCTTGTTAGTCTCCTCTTCTCCACACCACACATACACACACGCCATGCAGTATACAGTGACTACGGGAGGGGACAATGGGTGTATGTGTGTGAGAAGGTGAGGAAGAGGACCAGTGTGGTCAGTGAACTGTGGGTCTTTAACCCTTGAACCCTCAGTCAACTAGCCTGAGATCACATCCTCTGATTTGGTGGAAGGAGTGACCCAACCGCAAGGCAAAAAACACCTGAGAGGGTGACGTTTTACACTCTATAAGGGAGGGGCTAAAGACTGGGAGGGGGGTGGAGACGATGAGGTAACAAAGGAAGCCACTAGGACCCGAGCAGGAAGTGATGTCACACACAAGTGAGGAGTCAGACCAAGGATTCTGTTTGCACCTCGCATTGATGAATGTATACTCCGAGTGATCGTTGCAAACGCAAAAAAATATATAATTAAATATGTTATAAAGTAATTACATATGTAGACAAAATACACGAAGACTGAAAGCACCAGAGGGAGAGGAAAAAGCGAATTGATTAAATATGTGTTTCGCTGAGCTTTTTTACAAATAGTTTTTAATAATAGTAACTTGTTGCTACGTCAACTTCTATCCGACGACTAAGAAGTGGTTTGAAAAGTTTTAGAAGCGGTTAACAAAACAAAATCTCGTATTTAAAAAATTTGCAAAATTGCCAAAATATCACAAAAACAAGATGGTAACCAGAAACTGACTCTAATTTTATCCTTTACAGACGGCTGTGGTTGTTCATGTTTAGGTTTGATCACATCGCTTCCCTCCTTCACTGGTATACTGACTGATACACCGGAACCTTCCGTTTGACATCCGCAGTACCACGTTCTGTTTGATACACGCTACATTAAGATTACCGAACATCCGATACTCGCTACTATGTTCTGATTGGACAGTTGCTGAGGGGGAGGGAGTCATGTATGGATATGATGTCATCACCGTACGGTACATCAGTCTGTGAAAGAATGACATCACGTGTTAAGTCGCCCAGCGACCCAATTAGATGTGCTCTGGAGATTCTGGGCAATCCATCCCCACAAATGACACGGTGGCATCCATTATTCCAGACACACAGGAAGCTATATGTTGTTTACCTTCTTTTTTTTTTACTGTATAGACACTTTTGTTTGTTGATGAGAGGTGGTTGTTGATTGGTGGGAGCAGGAGACGTAAGATCCTGTCTCCCAGATGGCCAGGCAAGCATACTCTGAAGTCAAAAAGTTATTGTTTGTGTATATTTCTGTTTGTAAATATATGTACACAGAAACGCTCCTGTACAAAAACACTCTGTGGTACAGTACACCATCTTTGGCAACAACAGAAAAAAGAGAAGAAAATCCATTTTTTTCCCGATAGTGTACTGTTTTTGTTTTCCTATGAATTTACTAGTATTTATACTGTGATTCTGGATTTGTTTGATTATTGATAATCAGTTGATTATAAGAGGACTACACACATAGAGGGCTGCAGTGAGAGGAAAGGAACAGTCTCAGAACAGAGGTTCTTAACCATCAGGAGCCTTCTAGTCTAGAACCTTCAGAACATTCTAGATCCTCGGCTCTCCTCTGCAGCTTCTCCCTACTAACACTAGAGCAGATTAGTTATTCACAATATGTTGACAAAAGACATGATATTAAAAGAGTAACTAAATAAAGATTTTTTTTTTTTTTTTTAATTTATCTAATAATTTATGGAACCAGGTTTGAAGGTGTTGATGAATTTGACAGCTTTTGTTTCTATCATGTTGAAATGCGGTCGGGGCTAGACTTGAGTCTAAACTGCTGTAACAAAACAAACGTCTACTATAGTATGTACTAAATCTCTGCTTTCTTTTTTTKTCTTAAGACAATTCCAGATGTACTTTGCCATTCTATCTATATCCATGTTAAATTCTATGGTTTTCTTCTCACATTAAGTCACTTTGTTTCGTTTCATTGATGAAAACTTGTATTTCTCCTCTTGGGTTTCTAATAGGCACAGCTCTGTAACTGCATACATAGGAAATGTACCATATGAACGTAGGTGAATTTTTATAACCAGTGATTGGAGACCAGTACGGTCTATGCTTGCTCTGTCGTTGTAATTTAAACACAGTTTGCGTTGTCGTTGGTTTGAGTTGTTTTAGTTCAAGTTCCGAGGCTTGCTTTGATAGAACCAGTGACGTTGCAGATCTACTTTTGAAACTCTTTCTACAGGCAACTTTTTCTTCATTATTCTCATTAAGGGCTATCGCCATGCACCAGACAGGCAGATGGGGGAGAACTAGTAGAAGACGGGGCTCAATTCGGTTTTCAATTCATGAAGTGAGTGGAAATTCAATGAGTGAATTCAAAAATCCTAGAAAGCGATGGGCAGTAGAGGACAAGGGTACACTGTTGCATTCTGTCCTCAAGGGCTGCAGTCTTGCTGGGGTTTTTTTTCTGTTGCCTTCTAACCAAAAATGGATTTCTACCTGTGAAATCAGGTGTTTGCAATCCCCAGCCGATTGGTAACATTCATTGATCAAGTAAATGCCGGGGAGAAATGAAAACCAGCAGGAATGCGGATTTCGAAGCACTGGGTTGTGCACCCCTGGTTTTAGGTTCACAGTCAACTAAGCCATTCACTCATGAGTGTTTGTGGGATCATTTTGTTCAACAAAGACTGTGTGTGAATACAGCTGTGGTAGGATACATGACCAACACTACTATTAGAAGGTTCATTTTTTTTACTTTTTCTTTCTCTGGATCAACAGTGGATCACACAAGCTTCCAGCTCCAAATGAGGGAATCTCTCAAGCCCCAAGTTCCCTACTGCACTGTTTGATGTGTTATCATCAGGGGTGTGATCCTGGATCAGCTTACCCTCCTCCCTCAATGCTAACCTTAAAGGCCCAGTGCAGTCAAATGTGATTTTCCTGTGTTTTGTATAGATTTCCACACTGAGGTTGGAATAATACTGTGAAATTGTGAAAATGGTGATAATGCTATTTTAGTGTAAGAGCTGTTTGAAAAGACCGCCTGAAATTTCTGCCTGTTTTGGTGGGATGGAGTTTTGGTTTGTCTGTTTGATATCACCATGCGATAAATTAGTTAATAAACCAATAAAAAAAAGTTTCAAACCTCTCTGCCAATAACAGCTAGTTTTCAGTTTTCCCCTCGCCACTCACACCACTTCGACAGTCCTAGCAAAATTCATGCTTGATAAATTACTCATGCTAAGGAGCTATTTTTGTTTGTTTTCACTCAAAATGGTCAAAAATAATCAAAGGTACTTAATTGTTACCCAGAAATGACTTGATTTTGAGGTAAAAACGTCTGCATTGGGCCTTTATCCATTAGGGGGGATGCAAAACTGACCTTAGATCAGTGTTAAGGGGAACTTTCCTTCTACTGTCCTACTGCTAGTTTTACCATCCGGGGGTGTGCTTTGTGCTTGTTGAGGAGATTTTGCACATTGTCAATAGACACTCCTACAGTAGAGGCAGGGTGGTAAACCAGGTGTTAAAATGCTATTCCAAGTTAAAGCATAGCTGCGCAACACACAGCTCTAGCACACCTGTGCAGGATTTTGTTCCATACCAGCACTAACACCCCAGTCAACTGATTGAGAACTAATCATGGTTTTGGATTTAGACCGCAACTAGTTGAACCAAGTGTGTTAGTGTTGTACTGGAACTAAAGCCTGCACACTTCAGCCAGTATTAGAGGATGTTATCCAAGTATGACATGCAGTATTTAATTCAGTGTTGACCTGCCCACAAACAATGTGTTGAATACAACTCGCATACCAAACAGACAAGCACTTGGGCTCCTGTACTGCCTCCACAATGAAGGGTGAAAACAGCCCTAACTACAAGCATCTGACTTGGTGATTAATCAGTCATATTTATAGGAAACACTACTAATCTCTTGTTTACCACTTTCTGTGGGTTAATTGGTTGGCACTCCTGAAGTGTCTGCACATTAGGGGCCAGAGTTTTTCCTAGGCTGTAACTAGGACCCAGAGTTTTACCTGGTCAGATTAACATGGACATGGTGCGTATTGAGAACTTAGCTTGACTTATTTCCTTTAAATCTTTTTTGTAAGATTAAAAAAACATTACCGGAACACTATTGTATTTAGGACCACTTGATTTATTTTTTAATCTAAGGAAACCTGAGGGTTAAATGTTTTAGTTGGTGTATAAAATATACAATGCTGTTTTTGTTTTTCTTTATTTTGTATGTAAACCAAATGTAAATGATGTATTATACTGTGTGCCAACCCAACTCTCTAGAGCCAGGCTCTCTCTCTCTTAAGTGCCAATGCTGACTTCATCATCAGGGGACAGCCATCTTGGATGGTCCCATTTTTAAGAACACCAGAGACCTAAACACGTGGCATGTTCGACTACGCCACCCCTAACAAAAACTATAAGTACACATTTTTTTTTAAATTGTGTAATTATATAATTGCATGTATTTAGTGTTGGGAGGAGGTGAGGGCTCGGAAAAATGTATTGGCTGATGCAGAGACCTTGATGAAAGGCTGAAATCGGTTATTGATTGATCGGTTGGTTATTATGTATTATTGATTTGCATTACTCTCGCCATATTTCTTTTTTTTCTGTGTGTTTTCATGCATTTGTTTCAACCACTGTTGCCTGATCCTCATTCAAACATGAACATGATTTATTACGATCATCGTCGCCTTCTAAGAGAGAACATAATGACAAGGTATCTGTTTTAAATTGAAATAAATTTGTTCGTATACTTGCTGATGGTGTGTGTGTGGTTCATGACTAGTCTGGCATATTCCATGTCTAGAAACAACCCAAGCACTTCTACTCTAGCCACTATGCACTTGTGTAGGTCTCAGAGGATTTGATAAGTAGGCCTTCAAGTGCCTATGGTTCTGAACAATAGGGGTTGTTTCTGGACCTGGCCCTTGTTTCATCAAAGAGGGTCTATACAATATGGCRCTTGGGTCTATACAGAGGTTTTCCATCCTCTCTTGGTGTTTTTGATATGCTGTCATCTCTCAGAATTGTCAGTTGTCATTCTGTGACTTCTGATAGTGAAATAGATGGAGTGTCACAGAATAGAAATAATCAGTGATGGACATATTTCGTCTACATTATGAGGATCATGATAACGAAGTTATGGGAATGGGGTTATTCTACATTAAATGAGCAGGCTATTGTTATGAGTGTTAGGGAACCACCACATCTCACACTTGTAGACGTAGCTCGTTTGTGCGTGCATCATCGGAGGACAGTTCTGCACACCTTCCACCGGGGGCACACGGCAGCAGTAACACTTCCGCAAACTGTAATTTTATACATTTGACATCTTAAATGGGCCTTCCGAGCGCCACCTCATTCTCTCATCACATGCAACGCCCGCTCATCGATGACTCGTACATTTTGTAGCGCAAGGGGTGGTTACAGCTAGTAGTGAAGGCTTGTGTGTGGACATTAGCTAGCTAGCCAGCTAACGGTAGCTAGCTAACATATTGTGGAATTGAAGACGCTTTTCAAGAACAGATTTTCGATACGATTGCCCCACTTGACAGTAGCTAGAATATCTACGAGGAATTGGACAATATACAAATCTGCTACCTAAACTTACGTTGGCTCGCATGTCTCTGCTAAGATTTGCTAGCTAGTTAGTTAGCTAACAAGAAAGGATATTGCTGCGACTTAGTCAACATCTACCTAGCCCAGATTTATTTTAAGATTCTTAGTAATCGGTGCCATATCTAACTTTGCACGTCTTGGTGTTCAGCCTTTGTTGGTGCAATTTGTAATTTTTTTTTGCAAGGAACCAAATCAAAACCAACGCTAGCTAGCCAACAACGTTGGAGAAAAAACAATCACGACGCAAGACTGGGTAACGTTAACTGGTGTCCTAGGTAACGTTAAGATAAATAGCTAGCCAGCTAACGTTAACGTAGCTGTCTAAAAAGCAAGAAAGGGAAGACGCTATAGTTGTCCAAAAACGGGGTGTAGATATTTTTATCCTGGTTGCTGAGGAACACCGATAAATCCATTGACATGATGTTTCCACAATCAAGACACTCGGTAAGTAGCTAACGTTAGCATAATTAGCTAGATGATAGCTAAATTCAAGCTATTCTAGCTAGCTACATAAGCAATTCGGCGTTATCTATGTAAGAATAAAGYGGGATATCTACGATGGCCATAGCGCTGTGGTATGTTTTCATTTGTGTTGTTGATGATGGATTCAATCGCTTGTCTGTCACGCGCCCCCGGCATTTGTTTACATTCCAGGCTAGCTCCCACTTAGCTAGCTAACGTTAGCTAACCAATATTACTAACTACAGCAGTTTTCATTAAGCTTTGTAAATTGATGTTTACCTTTTTGCTAGTATATAATACTACACTAAACGTTTTTCACTCATTGGTAATGTGACATATTTGAACAGGGATATCTCAGTTAGCTAGGTAAAGTGACATGTGCTAATAAAACGTAGCCTAGCCAACGTTGCTAGCTAGATAACTTTATTCTTGTCAGTCTTTGAGTCAAACCTAACACTTAAGGGCATGTGGAATTAAGTCAGTTAATTCATACACTAATAATTAAAAGTTACCCTTGATTGAGGATTCAATGGATGTCTTTAATTTGGATKCTTGATTACATTGAAGTCTCAAGGACTTCCAGCCACTATGCCATGTGGGATCACTACAGAAGTGGATGTAATATGCAATAAAATATGCCATTTAGCAGACTATTTTATTCAAAGCGACTTAGTCATGCCCACATTTTATGTATGTGTGGCCCAGGGAATCGAGCCCACAACCCTGGCGATGCAAGTGTCATGCTCTACCAACTGAACTATACGGGATTTTGTGGATTTATAATTTAGGCCTGAAGGTTTTAAAATTAATACTGGTGTGCTAATGATAATGATGATAGGGGTTGGGAAATAAGAATGTACACAATTTGTTATGGTTGAGCCTATTTCTGTGCTTCTTCTTTCTCTTTAGCGTCCTACTACCCCTTAGGCCGGGATTGTAGTTCACACTATCAGGGTTTGTCCCTGCATAAACCTGTCCTCTCTCAATTCCAGGGGTGACCAGCCCCTCCTGGAGAGTGTGTGCTCTACTGGGTGCGCAGGCTTTTGCTCCCGCCCTACTAATCACCTCATCAGGAGGACCTTGATTAGCTAAACCAAGTGTGTTTGTGTAGGGGCTGGAGCAGAAGCATTCACAGCCAGTAAGTCTCCAGGATGGTAGTTGTAGAGCCCTGGTGTAATTTGGGTGGTGGCCTCCTTCCACCAGTCTGAAGTAGTAAGGCCTTGATGAGAAGCTTAACACTGGATTATGGCTCTGACCCAGCCTGGGGTCATTCTTGTCAGTTGGCCACCTCTGGAAACTCTCATCTAACCCTGACCATACTCACAGACACACACATCCTCTCAGCCTGCGCTAATATCCCCCCCCCCCCCCCCAGTAAAAGTCTAGAAAAAAACCCTGCTATAAGGTTAATCTCAGAGGTCAATCCCTCTGTTACTAAACAAACAATACCACCCCCATCTGTCTCACACACAGTCACAAACCGTGCCTGTTCCCTTTCTATCACACACCCAGGTGTACGCCGCTTCTGATAAACATACAGTCCCACATACAGGGGGAGTGAAGACATGCACATGTCAGTGAGAAGGGTAGGGGATGGAAACGCAGCTTCTCACTGATTGWTGTTATCTTGTTGATTGTCTAACTGTTTGTTGTTGTTGTCGTCTTGGGGATTCTGACTGTTGTATGTTTGTTATTGTGTTGTCCCCCAGGCTTCCTCCCAGTCCTCCCAGCCTCTCAAGTTCACCACCTCTGACTCCTGCGACCGCATCAAGGATGAGTTTCAGTTCCTACAAGCACAATACCATAGGTAACACTGAAACACACACATGCTCAGTCACACACTGAAAATACCCACCTACACACACCCACAAACACTCACGTCACACACACTGCATGCACTCAGATTCCAACATGCACTCACTCATATATAGACACGTTCCTTACCAAATGTTGTCATATATCCAATCAGCTTGAAGATGGAGTGTGACAAGCTAGCTAGTGAGAAGTCAGAGATGCAGCGTCATTACATCATGGTGAGTGACATCATCACCTCTTCTTTTACTTTTAGCCTACCTAGGATACACGTTGGCCATTACTACAATTCTCTCAGATATACAGTACCAGTCAAAGGTTTGGACACACCTACTCATTCCAGGGTTTTTATTTTATTTAGACTATTTTCTACATTGTAGAATAATAGTGAAGACATCAAAACTATGAAATAACACATATGGAATAATGTAGTAACCAAAAACGGGTTAAACAAATCAAAATATATTTCAGATTCTTCAAAGTAGCCACCCTTTGCCTTGATGACAGCTTTGCACACTCTTGGTAGTCACCTGGAATGCATTTCAATTAACAGGTGTGCCTTGTTAAATGTAAAATTTTATGGAATTTCTTTCCTTCTTAATGCGTTGTGTTGTGACAAGGTAGGGGTGGTATACAGAAGACAGCCCTATTTGGTAAAAGACCATGTCCATATCATGGCAAGAATAGCTCAAATAAGCAAAGAGAAACGACAGTCCATCATTACTTTAAGACATGAAGGTGAGTCAATCGGGAAAATTTCAAGAACTTTGAAAGTTTCTTCAAGTGCAGTCACAAAAACCATCAAGCGCTATGATGAAACTGGCCACAGGAAAGGAAGACCCAGAGTTACCTCTGCTGCAGAGGATAAGTTCATTAGAGTTAACTGCACCTCAGAATTGCAGCCCAATTAAATGCTTCACAGAATTCAAGTACAGACACATCTCCGCATCAACTGTTCAGAGGAGACTCAGGCCTTCATGGTCGAATTGCTGCAAAGAAACCACTACTAAAGGACACCAATAAGAAGAGACTTGCTTGGACCAAGAAACACAAGCAATGGACATTAYACCGGTGGAAATCTGTCCTTTGGTCTGATGAGTCCAATTTGGCGATTTTTGGTTCCAACCGCCATGTCTTTGTGAGACGCAGAGTAGGTGAACAGATGATCTCCGCATGTGTGGTTCCCAGCATGAAGCATGGAGGAGGTGGTGTGGGGGTGCTTCTCTGGTGACACTGTCTGTGATTTATTTAGAATTCAAAGCACACTTAACCAGCATGGCTACCACAGCATTCTGCAGCGATACACCATCCCATCTGGTTTGCGCTTAGTGGGACTATCATTTGTTTTTCAACAGGACAATGACCTAACACACCAATAGGCTGTGTAATGACTATTTGACCTAGAAGGAAAGCTGCATCAGATGACCTGGCTTCCTCAATCACTCGACCTCAACCCAATTGAGATGTTTTGGGATGAGTTGGACCACAGTGTGAGGGAAACGCATCCACCAAGTGCTCAGCATATGTGGATARTCCTTCAAGACTGTTGGAAAAGCATTCCTCATGAAGCTGGCTGAGAAAAGGGTGGCTACTTTGAAGAATCTCAAATATATTTTGATTTGTTTTTTAAAAAGTAACCAGTTTTTTGGTTACTACCTGATTCCATGTGGGTTATTTCATAGTTTTGATGTCTTCACTATTGTACAGTGTAGAGAATCGTAAAAATAAAGAACCCATTGAATGAGTAGGTGTGTCAACTTTTGACTGGTACTGTACACAAGTGTATTGAGGGCTATGGATTGATTTGGAATTCTGCAGTATGTTAAAGTGTTACGTCACAAACTCCCAAATCTTCTTTTTGCAGTACTACGAGATGTCTTATGGACTGAACATTGAAATGCACAAACAGGTAACTTTTATTTTCCCTCTCTCTCTTCTCTCTCTGGTACTGTGTTGTATGGTAAAGCCAGTGTTGTATTCTGACCATAGAGATCGTTAGAGGATGCAACATTGCATCTTTCCCATTATTGCATCTGTGAGAACATTGGCACCATTGAGGCCATCTCCATTTTGAAGTAGTACATTTTCTTCCTCTACTACTTCTGAGTTGGTAAACAAACTGAAAGGGTGCACACGGCCACCAAGACTGTGTTGTTTGAAACGGTATAAAGCCAAGGTTGGTGATTTACTGCCACCCGCAGTTATGGAATGTTTCCTCACGAGTATAATTCATTGGCTGATCCCTCCTGATGACCTGGATGGAATTATGTGATCTTTCCTTAACCCATAGGAAGAACCACTCAGTTAACTACTTCAAAATGGTGAGTGTCTTCAATGGCGCTGCCCATGCTAAAACGGGCTTTGGGCACTAGAAACCTCTATCTCTATGATTCTGACTGTCGGTCTGTCTCTTCTCCCCAGGCTGAGATCGTGAAGAGACTAAGCGGGATCTGTGCTCAGGTTCTCCCCTACCTATCTCAAGAGGTATTAGACTCTCCTCTCTACACATACTTTTCCTCAGGATAACATAATCCCATATCAACGGGCTGTACAATGTCAATCTATTTAATTCTGTACAATAGCTAAATGTGTTTGGATGTGTGTGTTGCAGCACCAGCAGCAGGTCCTAGGGGCCATAGAGAGAGCCAAGCAGGTCACTCCTCCTGAGATGAACTCTATCATACGGGTAGGCTGGTGTGTGTGTGTTAACCGTGCGTATGTTACTCATGTGTATGAATATGTGTGTATATAACCATATGTATCTGTCTGTGCGTTTAGCAGCAGCTCCAGGTACACCAGTTATCTCAGCTTCAGGGCTTGGGCCTCCCCACGATGGCCCCTCTCCCCATGGGTCTGTCTGCTCCCAGCCTCCCCCCAACCTCCAGTGCCGGACTGATGTCCCTGTCCTCCATCCTGGCCTCGCACTCCCACTCACAGGCAGCACATGCACAGGTAACACACACACACACACACCTAACACGGGCAACGCACACCTCCAGGGCTCTACAGTGTGACCATTTCACTCGCATATGTGACTAAAAATAAATATGCGCTAAACGGTCAAAGTGATGTATCCAAGTGGGGACTTATACCCCCAGTACCAATACTGCTGTGGTTGTAGTATTTCTGCTATTTTATGGTTGGTAATCACACGAAGAACTACC
Source organism: Salvelinus sp. IW2-2015 (assembly GCF_002910315.2). Lineage (NCBI taxonomy): Eukaryota > Metazoa > Chordata > Actinopteri > Salmoniformes > Salmonidae > Salvelinus > Salvelinus sp. IW2-2015. The sequence goes on along the minus strand of NC_036867.1, from coordinate 38,043,942 downwards.
AATACCATAATGCAACACACAGCTCAATGAGCCAATCGTAGCATAATGTAGTCAGAGGCCGGAACTACCTCAGTAGGCTGGAAACGCAAGCCTTTGAATAGCTACCTTGAGAGGATCTGCATTCACTTCTGTCAGGAGAAGGATGAAGATGATCACATTTTATTTTAAAGGTGTACTATGAGGAAATCGCTCCGCTTGGTTGCAAAAATGTTAACCGTTCGCCTCATTTCGGTTTTTGACAAAACAAGCAAGTAGTGTACAGAATCATTGTACAATCTAATATATTTTCTGTGAAATATATTTTCCATAACCAAACATTGTATTTTCACTGTTTTGAAGCTGGTGTACAAAACTGAACATGAAAGACGCAAAAAAGAAACTTAAGAACTGGAATCATAGAAATAGTGGACATAGAACGGACCTACCGCTTCTTCGACTTGCTTTCAATGAGAATGTCAGGTCTATAACTCCACATTTCTATGTGAATTTTGTCAGGTCACCCAAAAAGTTACATATTGCAGCTTTAAGCGACAAGATCAACAACAGGAGACCGATGTGTCTGCCAGTGATATTGATGTGGCTGAGCCCATGGTCGTCGAGCCAACAGCAACACAAGAAGACGAAGCTTTCGCTAGCACTAATAGTGACGTTAGCGCCGACGTTGCTCTGCTAGCCAGTGTCACTGCCAGCGGGAGGCATACAAGTACATCGAACAGTGAGGAAAAAGCTTGGAGAGTTTGGAGGTTAATGAAAGCTTATGTTTTGCAAGTATTGAAAGGCCGAACCAATACTTGCAAGGCAGCATTCTAGCTTTGTGGTGGGGAATCCTCACTTAAAGGGAAATGTACAAAAAAAAAAATCAAATTCATCATCTCCAGCTCCACCCCAACATCAACATATGTGAAAATAACGCTTTTTTAATGTTTTGTAGTCAAAAAGACAGAGGAAGATTAGTGTTTTAGTATGGAATGCCTACTTATAATTTTAACCAATTAGGAGTAGGCATTCTATACTAAATTGTCTAAGAATTGGTTGATGATGTCATTAGAAAGACTTATCTTCCTTTTGTAGTCTTTTTGACTACAAAACATAAAGCGTTATTTTCACATATGTTGATGTAGTGCCTGAGATGTTGAGAAATGGTGAAACGGAGAGACACTTTTTGACACTTGTTAAACACAGTGTCAAAAAGCACATCTCATCAAGACCAACAAATCTCATCAAGACCAACAAACAACACTTCAGTCGGCTGTGAATAGGCAGGTGAATATTTGAGAAGACAACAAATGTAAATTCAATATATTGTCCATGAGTAGTAGATTTGGTTACATCAAATCAAATGTATTTATATAGCCCTTCTTACATCAGCCGATATCTCAAAGTGCTGTACGGAAACCCAGCCTAAAACCCCAAACAGCAAGCAATGCAGGTGTAGAAGCACGGTGGCTAGGAAAAACTCCCTAGAAAGGCCAAAACCTAGGAAGAAACCTAGAGAGGAACCAGGCTATGAGGGGTGGCCAGTCCTCTTCTGGCTGTGCCGGATGGAGATTATAACAGAACATGGCCAAGATGTTCAAATGTTCATANCAGCACCAGCAGCAGGTCCTAGGGGCCATAGAGAGAGCCAAGCAGGTCACTCCTCCTGAGATGAACTCTATCATACGGGTAGGCTGGTGTGTGTGCTGGTGTGTGTGTGTGTGTGACTCGTGTATGAATATGTGTGTATATAACCATGTGTATCTGTCTGTGCGTTTAGCAGCAGCTCCAGGTGCACCAGTTGTCTCAGCTCCAGGGCTTGGGCCTCCCCACGATGGCCTCTCTCCCCATGGGCCTGTCTGCTCCCAGCCTCCCTCCAACCTCCAGCGCCGGACTGATGTCCCTGTCCTCCATCCTGGCCTCGCACTCTCACTCACAGGCAGCACATGCACAGGTAACAGACACACACCTGACCCGAGCGACGCACACACCTTACACGGGCAACACACACCTCCTGGGCTCTACAGTGTGACCATTTCACTCGCATATGTGACTAAAAATAAATGTGCACTAATAGCAAAAGTGATATATTCAAGTAGGGACTTATACCCCTACAAACCAATACTGCCGTGGTTGTAGTATTTCTGCTTTTTTATGGTTGGTAATCGCACGAAGAACTACGAATAACATAATGCAACATGCAGCTCAACGTAGTCAGAGGCTGGAACTACCTCAGTAGGCTGGAAACGCAAGCCTTTGAATAGCTACCTTAAGAGGATCTGCATTCGCTTCTGTCAGGAGAAGGATGAAGAGGATCACATTTTATTTTAAATGTGTACTATGAGGAAATCGCTCTGCTTGGTTGCAAAAATGTTAACCGTTCGCCTCATTTCAGTTTGTGACAAAACAAGCAGGTAGTGTACAGAATCACTGTACAATCTAAACCGCGGTGAAATATATTTTCCATAACCAAACATATTGTATTTTCACTGTTTTGAAGCTGGTGTACAAAACTGAACGTAAAAGACGCAAAAAATTTACTTAAGAACGAGAAGCATAGAAATAGTGGACATAGAACGTATCTACCTCTTCTTAGACTAGCTTTCCATGAGAATGTCAGATCTATAACTCCACTTTTCTATGTTAATTTGGCCTGGCCAGACAAAAAGTTACATATTGCAGCTTTAAGCGACAAGATCAACAACAGGAGACCGATGTGTCTGCCAGTGATACTGATGTGGATGTGGCTGAGTCCATGGTTGTCTAGTCACCAGCAACACAAGAAGACGAAGCTTTCGCTAGCACTAAGTGACGTTGGCGCCAACGTTGCTCTGCTAGCCAGTGCCACTGCCAGCGGGAAGCATACAAGAACATCCAACAGTGAGGAAAAAGCTTTCTTGTGGTTAGAGTTTGAAGGTGAATGAAAGCTTATGTTTTGCAAGTATTGTAAGGCCGAACCAATACTTGCAAGCCAGCTTTGTGGTGTGGAATCCTCACTTAAAGGGACATGTCATAAAAATGTTTACTTCATATTCAACACTTTTCTATGTTTTGTAGTCAAAAAGTCAGAGAAAGATTAGTGTTTCCAATGACATCATTAACCAATTCTTAGACAATTTAGTATGGAGTGCCTACTTATAATTTTAACCAATTAGGAGTAGGCATTCCATACTAAATTGTCTAAGAATTGGTTGATGTCATTGGAAAAACTTATCTTCCTGTCTTTTTGACTACAAAACATAGAAATTCACTGTTTTCACATTCGTTGATGTAGTGCTGGAGATGTTGAAAAATTGTGAAACAGACACTGTTAACAGATCATTGTGCCAGCCCTAGAGACAATTAAAACACTACCTCGACTACTTTTCAATTTGCGCCTGCATTTATTTGTGTGCGCACCTAAATGTTTCTATTTAGGCGCACATGTTTTCCTTGTATAAAATACCAGCGTAGAGCCCTGACCCTGACATTCAACACCCCCCCTACAGGTAACACACACATGACAGTTCACGGCTCTCTTCCTTGTGTTTTGTTCTCTGGTCTCCTCCCCACCAGGCTCAGGCCCAGCTGGCTAAAGAAGACAAGGCCAGAGACGCAGCAGAGAGAGAACAGAGGGAAGAGGATGGAGACAAGTCTGACTGATGGTGGAGTGTGGATGGGAAGGAGTGGAGAGCGGGCCGAGGGTGAGACAAGTTGGACTGATGGACAACCAGGAGTGGATCTACTGTGGGAGGGCTAAGGGGAGGGGGGGTGAGTTGAGTGTTCATACAGTAGGTGTCACCCTGTGGTTCAGGTCTTTAGAGTTATTCTCTGGGCATCCACTCCATCGCTTTCTTATCCTTCTTTTTCATCTTCTATTATCATCAAATCAGTTCGTCACCAAGCCAGTTGGACAGATCTCCTCTGTCTGACTCCTTCCTCTTCTCCTTTCCTCTCCTCCTCTGTTCACTATTGCTGCTGACAACCCATTGCCAACAGATACTACCCTGACCTCTAACCCAGAGATGTGGACTCGAGTCACGTGACTTGGACATTTTATGACTTGACATTTTATGAAGCACCCCGCTCTCCACTGTCCTGCGATATTTATTTAGCAAACGTGATAACACATCACTCCCAACAAACAAAAGCAAGAACTCTTAACAGAAATGTTACAGCAGCCTACACCTAAACTGTATGGGAAGAAAACGAGATGACTTCTGTCTGATCAACTAGGCTACTGACAACAACCAGGTGGTAATGTTATGTAGCCTATTTTATAGACCGTTTATTTGTGTTAGGAGAAAATGTGATCAAATTTGGTTTAATCTAAATTCAAACTTGGACTGGCTAGGCTACCTTGACCTTTTCAAACCAAAACTATTAACTGAAATTAATCAAACACTACTGATTTTACATGGACTGTGTGAGTTACTTTTGAATTAAAGTTGCAGAGGCCTACACGATGTAAACCTGCATAAAGCCAGCTTAGCCCTGTGAGTTGTATTGTCCAATTGCAATTGTTGTGTCTGTAGAGGAAACCCTTGTTAGTCTAGTTTTTAAATATAATTAATGTGAACAAGTACAGGGTTGGTGCAGTTTGACGGGGGTTTTCATCCTCCCTAGGGCCAGGAGTAAAAAAAATAATAATAATATTGGGGCCAACTCACATTGTCCATATAAAAACCATTTTACAAATGATTAATGACTGTCATACCCTATAAAGTCTTTATACCTGGTTAGGTTACCAGATTAGGGAAAGGTCTAAGCCCCAGGGAAAACTATTTGCCCTACCACTCTGGGACCTGCCACCTCTGCATCAGGGCATCTGGATCAGCCCCAAAATTCGTTGCGTTCAGTTTGAAAGACTGTGGGGGGGGGGGGGTCCAAAATCATTGCAGTTGCAATGAAATTGGCATAAAACACTTAACCTTTGACTTGAGGACTCGAAACCCAAAATTAGGAACTTGACTCGACCTGAGCTGTGGGACTTGACTTGAGACTTGCCCGTTATTTCTTGGGACTTGACTCAAAGCTTAAAACTTGAGACTTGCCGTTATTTCTTGGGACTTGACTCTAAGCTTAAAACTTGAGACTTGKCGTTATTTCTTGGGACTTGACTCAAAGCTTAAAACTTGAGACTTGCCTGTTATTTCTTGGGACTTGACTCAAAGCTTAAAACTTGAGACTTGCAAAATTGTGACTTGGTCCCATCTTAGCTCTAACCCTTTAACCCCTGACCTCTGTTCCTCTTCTCCTAGTAGAAGTTGCCCTTAAGCTCAGATTTAAACGATCAAAACATTACTGACCTTTGATCAGTGTCTAGGGACAACTTCCTCCTGTAGGTCTCTGCTGATTTGGCTGCAGAGTTACTGCTAACTCTGCTCACTGATCTCATAGACAGTGTTCTGAAAGGGCCACTTGAATAAGACAGTCAAGTGTAAAAGTCATAGGAGCTAGAGTGTGTGTGCAAACTTAAGTTTTATTTTTATGAACCACCTTTCGTATTCTCCCTCCCGCCCCTGTCTGTCCACTCTCTTAACTGACCAAGTCTATGGTCCAGTCCCAAATCAACCCCTATCCCCTAAGCACTTTCCCCTAGACAGAGGAAGTGTCCGAGGGGTAAGGGTTGATCCTGGACGGGGCCGAAATCTAACGGGACCTAAACTTCACATCAATCATGTGCTCATTCAGATCAGATRCTATTGGTGGAAAGAGAGAGGAATATATTTGCATATGTCGTTCTGTTGGGGTTAGCATAGCACTTGGAGCTAGAATGTGTGGTGAGCGAGCCTGGTGCCAAACCATTGAACACAGCTGTAGCGCACTAACCTATTACCTACCCTCAGACGCGTAACTGTCTTTCTAATTCAAGTCGATAAATTTTAGTTCTTCTCCAGGACAGTAGGTGGCAGCAATGCCACACCAAAGCCAAACCAGACCCAGGGCTGTATTCAATCAAACCCCATTACAGTATTTACACACACTTTATTCCCCCCCAATGGATTAATTAAAATCACAGGACCCTAAAAACCTACTACTACTGCCAGGTAGACTCCCCTCACAGGTAGATGCTTCAAGTTTTCAGAATAAGAAGTGTGATTTTGGGCAGTAGTTTGTAAACCAAGACACTGTAAACTTTGCTATTGCAGGTTTGATTGCATTTAGAGCAAAACTTGGACATGAATGGTTTGTGTGTTTCTGTTGTGAAGGGCCCATTTATATAACTATATCAATATACATATATACTTTTTTAAGCATTTTTGTATGTTTCAAAGCTGCTTTTAGTGTGTATGCGTGTGATGGAAGACGACGTTTCAGTGTAGCGTGTGTATTATCTGATGTGCTATGGAAAGAGGTACTATCCAATACCCCCCCCTCTCCTGCCCCCTTGACAATGCTGAGGAAATGTCGCCTCCTTGTTGAGCTTTGTAAATGTAATTTTTTAAACTCTTAATTTTTGTCATTGTATGTGAAACTTCATAAGTGTGTACTTGGCGATAATGTATGTCATTTGTGTTATGAAAAACCAATACTTATAGCTTCATTTAAAAGAAAAGACGTGGCGGGGAAAAGTCACATCTAATGTAAACCAACCAAACAGAAACATTGACTACACAACATGACTGAAAGAAGCGCTCGGCAGTAAGGAAATGTCTATGGTGCCTTACAAATAAATGACTCAACGGAGAGACTGTTTCTAGTGGTTTTTGTATTTGTGTGTTTGCATACAAGAATGCCTGTGGGTATACTACAAAGCAGTATCGATGAGTTAGCCAGATAACTTTGATAAACAACCAGAAATAATTTCAGATTTTCTGGTTTATTAAGAAAGCTTAAATTAACTTGCAGAAGTTTAGATTTTTTTTTTTGTCAACAGTCTACACAGTACTTTGTCAAAGTGGAAGAACTTTTTTTTTTAAGATTAATTCAAATGTAATGACAGTCATTAAGTTGCATAAGTATTCAGCTCCCTGAGTCAATACATGTTAGCATTACCTTTGGCATCGATTACAGCTGTGAATCTTCTTGGGTAAGTCTCTAAGAGATTTCCACACCTGCATTGTGCAATATTTGCTTATTATTCTTCATGCTCGATCAAGATGTTGCGGATCATAGCTAGACAGGAATTATCAACTCTTGCCCTAGATTTTCAAGGAGATTTTAGTCAACTAACTTGGCCACTCAGGAACATTGTCTTGGTAAGCAATTCCAGTGAGGATTTGGCCTTCAGTGGTATGTTATTGTCCTGCTGAATTCCTCTCCCATTCTCTAGTGTGATGCAGGTTTTCCTCTAGGATTTTGCCTGTGCTTAGCTCAATCCCATTTATTTTTATCCTGAAAAACTCCCCAGTATTTTCCAATGACAAGCATACCGATACCATGATGCAGCCACCATGATGCAGCCACCACCATGCTTGAAAGTAAGGAGGCAGTTACTCACTGTTGTGCTGGCTTTACATTTAGACCTTTGCTGTGTTTCTTTGTGGTATTACATTAGTGCCTTGTTGCATACAAGATGCATGCATTTTTATTCTGTATATTTCTGTTCTTTTCACTCAATGTTTTTCTCCCATCACAGCCATTGAAGCGGTTGTAAAATCACCAATGGCCTCATGGTAACATCCCTGAGCAGTTTCATTCCTGTTCTGGAGCTCAATTCAGAAGGACGACTATCTTTTGATGTGTCTGGGTGGTTTAATACTTAATCCACAGCATAATTATTAACTACACCATGGTTAAAGAGATTCAGTGTCTGATTTATTGTTAGCCATCTATCAATCACTGCCCTTCTTTATGAGGCTTTCGAAAAGCTTGCACTGATCTTTGTAGTTGAATCTGTGCATGAAATTCAATACTTAACTGAGGGAACTTACAGATGTTGTATGTATGGGAGACAGAGGAAGGGCTAGTCATTCAAAAATCATGTCAACCCCTATTATTTCACACCGAGTGAGTCCATCTAACAAGTGATTTGTTAAGCCAAATTTGACTCCTGAACTAATTTAGGCTTACCTAAACAAAGGGTCTGAATGCTTATGCAACCACTATATTTTAGTTAATTTGTTATCCACTTTGACAGTCTTTTATATAGATTGTTGACATTTTAATTCCACTTTGTAACAAAATGTGGGGGGGAAATCCAAGGGGTCTGAATACTTTTGCAAGGTACTGTGTTTTTGGTTGAGTCAATTATAGTGCCTTCAGAAAGTATTCATACCCCTTGACTTATTCCACATTGTGTTACAGCCTGAATTCAAAATATTGTTTTCTCACCCATCTACACACAGTACCCCATAACGACAAAGGGAAAAACATGTTTTTAGAACTTTTTACAAATTTATTGAAAATATCTAATTTACATAAGTATTCACACCCCTCAGGTGCATCCAATTTCCTTCGATCATCCTTGCAACGTCGTTAAAACTTGAGTCCACCTGTGGCCAATTCAATTGTTTGGGCATGAGTTAGACAGGTGTTTCTTTCTATGTAAGGTCCCACATTTGACAGTGCTTGTCAGAGCAGAAATTGAAAAAATATGGAATACCCAGACTCTGCTTAGAGCTGGCTGTCCCAATGACCACTCTAACAGAACTACAGAGTTCCTTGGCTGAGATGGGAGAACCTGCCAGAAGGACAGCTGTCTCTACAGCACTTCACCCATCAGAGGCTTCATGGGAGAGTGGCCAAATGGAAGCCACTCCGGTGAAAAAGGCACATAACGAAACACCTGGAGTTTACAGAAAGGCAAGGATTCTGTGGTCCGATGAGACAACAATGTAACTATTTGGCCTGAATGTAAAGCTCTGTCTGGAGAACCAGGCACAGCTCATCACCCATTTTAACACCATCCCTACCATTAAACATGGTGGTGGCAGCATCAGGCTATGGGGATGTTTTTCAGAGGCAGYGACTGGTAWGGATAAAGAGAACAAGTGGAGCCAAATACAGGCAAATCCTTGATGTGAACCTGTTTGAGTGCAAATGATAGACCGGGGGTGAAGATTTACATTAACAGGACAATGACCCAAAGAATACAACCAAAGCAATGCTGGAATGGCTTCAGAACAAGAATGTGAAGTCAGAGTGGCCCAGCCAAAGCCCAGACTTGAATCTCATTGAAAATCTGGAGAGACTTGATTGCTGTTCACCATCTAACTCAACAGAGCTTGAGAAAATCCCCAAATCCAGATGTGCAAAGCTGATAGACATACCCAAGATGACTCAGAGATGTAATCGCCACCAAAGGTGCTTGCTTCTACAAAGTATTGACTCGGGTGTGTGAATACTTATGTAGTAATTGAGATATTTCTGTATTTCATTTTTCGATAAATTTGCAAACGTTTCTAAAAGCATGTTTTCACTTTGTCACAAAGTATTGTGTGTAGAAGGGTGAGAAACAGTTTAATCCATGTGTGGATGGTGTGTGTTTTATTTTTTTGTTATGTTTGGGAAAGTGTGGTGTTGAATGAGAAAGGAAATGGTTGCATATCCCAGAACCAATGTATTGCTGTGAGCGGGTGTGGGAGAGAACTTTCAATGTTGTTCAGATGATGGATATACTTTTTATAATGAATTATATGTCTTATTTACTTATTTATTGTCCTATCATGGTGGAACTGTTTTAAAATAAATTATACATTTAATTTATTTATTGTCCTATCATGGGGAACTAAATTTAATTTAAAAAAAAAAATGTATATCTAATTAATTAATTAATGATCCTATATTGATGGAACGGTCCACAACCCTATACCCTAGACACACACCTGAATGACCCAGATACTAAGGAGAAGTCCCTAACTGTTTTATGGGCCTGCTGTATGCAGCCAAAATGCGGTCAGAGACCTAGAGCAGCACTGCCCCCTCAATATTCTGAGCCTYCTTGGCAGGGTTGGTCCTGCAAAGCCAAAGCCCCCTYAAGGGAGAGCATACTATACAAGGAAAAAGCTGCTAATTGATAGGSGACAGAATGCGGTCGGATCATCACATAATTGGCATATATATTACTCTTACAGAATTTCCACGTGGGCGAGGATATTGGAAATTTAATGAAAGCCTACTGGATGATAAATTGTTTAGAACTAGGACAGAAGAATTTATAACTGACTTTTTCAGACAACATCGGTACAGCAGATCCCCTTATTGTATGGGACACTTTTAAATGTGCCTTTAGAGGCCATGCAATTCAGTACTCATCTATAAAACAAAAGCAATTTAGATCAAGAGTCCATATTAACAAAGGAAATTGAAGGACTAACAGTACAGTTAGATAGCAATAAAAACTGTACCATAGAGGCACAGAATAAGTTAGAGGAAAAACAAAAAGAAATGGAGGAACTTATTCAAGAAAGAGCCAGTGTAATATATTATAAAAAATAAAGCAAACTGAATGGAATATGGGGGAAAATGCACCAAATTCTTTTATCTTCATTATTAGAAATGCTACCAAAAAATGAATCACGCATGATTCACTGAATTATATTTTGAAAGAGGAAGTAAAGTACTTTAAGAATATGTTTTCGCTTCATATACATGTTTTATATATGTTTTCGCTTCATATGGCAGTGCTCCTCCTTGCACAAAGGCGGAGGTAGCGGTCCTGCTGCTGGGTTGTTGCCCTCCTACGGCCTCCTCCACGTCTCCTGATGTACTGGCCTGTCTCCTGGTAGCGCCTCCATGCTCTGGACACTACGCTGACAGATACAGCAAACCTTCTTGCCACAGCTCGCATTGATGTGCCATCCTGGATGAGCTGCACTACCTGAGCCACTTGTGTGGGTTGTAGACTCCGTCTCATGCTACCACTAGATTGAAAGCACCGCCAGCATTCAAAAGTGACCAAAACATCAGCCAGGAAGCATAGGAACTGAGAAGTGGTCTGTGGTCACCACCTGCAGAACCACTCCTTTATTGGCGGTGTCTTGCTAATTGCCTATAATTTCCACCTTTTGTCTATTCCATTTGCACAACAGCATGTGAAATGTATTGTCAATCAGTGTTGCTTCCTAAGTGGACAGTTTGATTTCACAGAAGTGTGATTGACTTGGAGTTACATTGTGTTGTTTAAGTGTTCCCTTTATTTTTTTGAGCAGTGTATAAAGATCCAGTCCATTTAAAAAATTGGAGACCTCTTACACTTCAGTGTTGTGATGCAAAAATCCTAGCAAAATGCTTGGCGCATAGAATTAAAAAAGTATTGTCAGATATTATTCATCCTAATCAGACAGGTTTTTTACATGGACGATACATTGGAGATAATATAAGACAAGTACTGGAAACAATATAATACAATGAAATATCGAGGACACCAGGCCTGGTTTTCATAGCTGATTTTGAAAAGGCTTTTGATAAAGTACAACTGGAGTTTATATATAAATGCCTAGAATATTTCCATTTTGGGGAATCGCTTATAAAATGGMTTAAAGTTATGTATAGTAACCCTAGGTGTAAAATAGTAAATAATGGCTACATCGCAGAAAGTTTTAAACTATCTAGGAGTAAAACAAGGTTGTCCACTATCGGCATATCTATTTATTATTGCCATCGAAATGTTAGCTGTTAAAATTAGATCAAACAATAATATTAAGGGATTAGAAATCCGTGGCTTAAAAATGAAGGTGTCATTGTAGGCTGATGATTCATGTTTTCTTTTAAAACCACAATTAGAATCTCTTCACGGCCTCATAGAGGATCTAGATACTTTTGCTTTCCTCTCTGGATTAAAACCAAATGATGATAAGTGTACTTACTGTATTACGTATTGGATCACAAAAAAAATGCAAATTTTACATTACCGTGAAGTTTACCAATTAAATGGTCTGACGGAGATGTGGACATACTCGGTATACAAATCCCAAAAGAAAGAAATGATCTCACTCCAATACATTTTTATAGAAAGTTAGCAAAAATAGATAAGATCTTGCTACCATGGAAAGGAAAATACCTGTCTATTTGTGGAAAAATCACCCTGATTAACTCTTTAGTCATATCACAGTTGACCTATTTGCTTATGGTTTTGCCTACACCTAGTGACCTGCTTTTTAAATTATATGAACAAAAAATATTCAATTTCATTTGGAACGGCAAGCCAGACAAAATTAAAAGGGCCTATTTATATTATGAATATGAATTCGGAGGGCAGAAATTATTTAATATTAAAGCATTAGACCTCTCACTAAAGGCATCAGTTATACAAAAGTTATACTTAAATCCAAACTGGTTCTCTAGTAAATTGGTAGGAATGTCTCATCCTATGTTTAAGAATGGCCTTTTTCCCTTTATTCAGATTACACCTGCTCACTTTTGGTTGTTTGAAAAGGAAATAATTTCCAAAATATAGTTATTTTTTTAAACAAGCCTTAGAAAGTTGGTTGCAATTTCTGTTTAATCCATCTGAAAATACAGAACAAATAATACAACAAATATTGTGGTTAAACTCAAATATACTAATTAATTTAAAAAAACGTATTTTTCGATTTTTTTTTTTAAGGCCAAATTTTAGTGAATGATATCATAAATAGGACTGGTGGAGTTATGTCACACATGCAGCTAACACAGACATATGGAAATGTCTGCTCTACCCAAAATTACAACCAATTAATTGCAGCATTAACCACAAAAATGGAAGAGGCAAGTAGAAGGGYAAAAAAGTAAGCTACTTGTATGTCGGCCCTGTATTAAAGAACATAAATGGTTAAAGAAGAGTGTGATAAATAAAAACATATATAATTTTCATTTAAGGACCAAAAAATTGACAGCTGTGCCATATAAATTGCAAAATAGTTGGGAAGAGATTTTCGATGTACCCATTCCATGGCACATGGTTTATGAATTGATACACAAAACAACGCCGGATTCAAAACGTCAAATTTTTCTATTTAAATTACTATACAAAATTCTTGCAACCAATAGAATGTTATATATATGGGGGATACAATCTTCCCAGCTCTGCAGATTTTGCTGTGAGAAGGCAGAGTCATTAGATCATTTATTTTGGTATTGTCCATATGTAGCTCGTTTTTGGTCACAGGTCCAGGAATGGCTGAAGAATTGCAACATTTGCCTAGAACTAACGCTACAGATAGCAATACTGGGGGATTTGAAAAGTCATAGTCAAATCAATCAATAATATAATAATTATTTTAGCAAAAATGTTTATTTTTAATTTACAATCTGTAGAAGCTATGAGAATAGAAAGGTTCAGTACTTTTATGAAGCATCACAGCCCAGTTGAAAAATATATGGCAAATAGAAATCCAAAATGGATGATGTTGAGAGATAGATGGGAGGAATTGAATTGAGCTGAAGGGTGGGACTAATAACAGTATAACCAATGTAAAACAATGTTGTGAAATAGCACAGTTACAAATAGAAATCAAACTGGATGGACATCAGAAATAGAGGAAGGACTAAAAACAAACAAAATAGAACTATTGTAAAATAGATTGTGTCTGTAAAATGTCTATAAGATGTATAAACTGAAGGTAGAAGCCTAAGTGTTTGTTAGTTTACTCCAATTGGGGGAAGGGTGGTAAGGGTTTGCGGGGAATAATAAAGGTATATTCTTTAAAAAGTATGTATGTCTATATGTGTATATGTATGCATACGTGTATGTATATGGATATATATATTTACCCAAAAAAGATATGGGGGATTGGAAATGATGCAGACAATTACATTGATAGAAGCAACAATCTTTTCGCAATATTAAGCTGATCCACCCCTTAATTATTATTATTTTTTAATCCATATTGAATTCAGGCTGTAATACAAATTAGAATAGGTCAAGGGGTATGAATATTTTCTGAAGGCATTGTAGACCATTCCCATTTCAAACCTTTTTCTTAAAAGAAAATGTAAAAAATAAAGCTCCTGATATTTAGGCAAACTAGCTGGCTAACTCATTGATTCTGCTTGTAGTATACTCCTATGGAGTTTGTTTTCTAACTGACGAGAATTATCCCACAAATCGGACAAGTCTGGACAGGCCTGCAGCATCCTGGGAGTTCCACTTGTCAACAGGATAGTGTTTCACCTGAGTACATCCAAGTACATGTCACAATACTGATGTGTTTTTTTTAACATTCAGGTTAGGATAATTAACTAGGCAGGTTAGGACAACTAACATGGCAGGTTAGAATAATTAACTAGGCAGGTTAGGAGAATGAGGTTAAGGTTAGGCCTAGCTAAAATGCTACAGTTTTCCCCAACGTGACAACTAGAAGGCGCTGCACTGGTAGCCACAAACGTACAAACCATCAGTACCATAACACCGGCTGTTCTTACGAGGAAGCGCATAGTGTATACAGCGAAATGGTTTGCGAAGAGAGTCTTTGTCTGCAAGGACCATCCAAACTAAAAAAATGGAATCATGCGCAGGGCTTTATAGCAACCGTGGTTGAGGTACAGTCAATTTATACCTGCACCCTTTCCAGCAACTATTCCCTCATTAGGCTACAGAATCAACTAGCACACACACACTCGCTTTAATAACAAAAATCAGTCTGATGCACAAAGGGCATATTAGTTCGTCTTTATACATAAACTACAAAAAAGCAATAGAGAAATAAAATAAAACAACTTGAAATAAAGCTATGACAACATGTGCAACGTCTTCATCACTGGGTCTGGTGTGCCATCACCCCAACAAACATTGGGAAAGTCCTAGTGAATGACTTGGATGAATCCATGAAGTTGAAGGCGTCCTATCCATTCATCCATCCCTCCACTCTTCCAATCATCCCTCTCTACCCATCCCTCCACAGCAGTAACTCTGTGGTTCTGCATGCACTTTCGTCTCAGCAGGAGTTGTCAGATTATAAAGGAAAGACACTTCTGTAAAATCAAGTTCCCTTTTCCATCAAGAAGAAATACACACATTTGATTGCAGCTACAGTTTGTTACAGACAAGCTTATGAAGGGTTACAGTGTGGATACAAACACAATAAAATACACTACATGGCCAAAAGTAGGTTGACACCCCTTCAAATTAGTGGATTCGGCTATTTCAGCCACACTCGTTGCTGACAGATGTATAAATTGAACACCCAGCCATGCAATCTCCATAGACAAACAATGGCCCGTAGTGAAAAGCTCAGTGACTTTCAACGTGGCACCGTCATAGGATGACACCGTTTCAACAAGTCAGTTTGTCAAATTTCTGCCCTGCTAGAGATGCCCCAGTCAACTGTAAGTGCGAGTGTCAACGTCTAAGAGTAACAATGGCTCAGCTACAAAGTGGTAGGCCACAAGCTCACAGAACGGGACCGCTTGTCTTCGGTTGCAACATTCACTACCGCGTTCCAAACTGCCTCTGGAAACAACGTCAGCACAAAAACTGTTTGTCTGGAGCTTCATGAAATGAGTTTCAATGGCTAAGCAGCCTAACAGGCTGACTGGAAGAGACTAGTAACGATTCGGTTGACCGTTTATGTGTGGATTAATTGGTGGAGTGGAGGACCTTGTGCATTTCAGGTAAAACAACTCAATGTTTATATCCCAGGACAAATTAGCAACAGCAAGCTAGCTAAATAGGACAAATTAGCTAGCACATGCACGCTAACTAGCCATAAATGTTTAATGGTTTTCGACCTGTCCCCAAATTTATATCATTGGTTCAGAGTTTGTTTTGATATTTTAACCTGCGTGTCGTGATCGCGTTTGGTGTGGGAGGACAAAATAAATGTATGCATGATGGTGCACGCGCGAAGCCGGTTTGGGTTCCGTGTAAGATCACCATGTGCAATGCCAAGCGTCAGCTGGAGTGGTGTAAAGCTCGCAATTGGATTCTGGATCAGTGGAAATGCGTTCTCTGGAGTGATAAATCACGCTTCACCATCGGACAGTCCGACGGATGAATCTGGGTTTGATGGATGCCAGGAGAATGCTACATGCCCCAATGCATAGTGCCAACTGTAAAGGTTGGTGAAGGAGAAATAATTGTCTGGGGCTGTTTTTTTTCATTCCAGTGAAGGGAAATCAATGATATTCTAGACGATTCTGTGTTTCCAACATTGTGGCAACAGTTTGGGGAAGGCCCTTTCCTGTTTCAGCATGACAATGCCCCCATGCACAAAGCGAGGCCCATACAGAAATGGTTTGTCGAGATCGTTGTGGAAGAAATTGACTGGCCTGCACAGAGCCCTGACCTCAACCCCATCGGACATCTTTGGGATTAATTGGAACACCGACTGCGAACCAGGCATAATCGCCTAACATCAGTGCCCAACCTGACTAATGCTGGTGGCTGAATGGAAGCAAGTCCTCATAGCAATGTTCCAACATCTAGTGGAAAGCCTTCCCAGAAGATTGGAGGCTGTTATAGCAGCAAAGCGGGGACCAACTCCATATTAATGCCCATGATTTTGGAATGAGATGTTGGTTGAGCATGTGTCCACATACTTTTGGTCATATAGTGTATATATTAACCCTTTGCAGAAGTGTAATGTGTTTTTCAGAGAACATCTCAGTGAGTGACTCAATCATTGACACACTGACGATTGTCAACATCAACATTTCAAAGGCAGCACATGGCATCATGATCTCACAGGACCTGTGTTGCCATGCGAGAAGGCAGGTTATACACAGCTTTATATATAATAAACTGGAGTAACTAATACAAGTTGCGTCAATAACATTAAAAAAACATCAGTGGGCTAGTAGTGGTATTACATTCTTAGAGATACAACAGAAATAAACAGTTAGTTAGAAAGTAATTATCTATGCAACACTGTGTTTTACATTCCATATACTGTACATGCATGTCTTCTACAGACATGCTAGGTATCAGTAGGCCTAACATTGAACTCCACAGACTATTGGTCTTCCCCTCCTCCTTGAGAACTACAGGATGAGCACACTAACCCACCCGATTCAGCTAATCAAGGTCTTAACGACTAGTTAAATCAGGTAGGTTGGTGGTGGGCGGGAACAAAAGCCCGCAGCCTAGTAGATCCCCAGCACGAGGCTTGGAGACCGGTGTCTTGATGGAAGAAGTGTGAGAGGGTTAGCTCCAGTGTAGGTAACAAAGGGATCAAAGCATTACAAACACACACAAAAAAAACGAATTTACAAATTCAAACTAGACTAGAGGGTGGGTTAAAAAAGAACTACAGGACACTCAAAGAAACTACAAATCCCAAGAAGACAACCTGGTTGATGCTGCTGCACAGGAAATATAAATGAATCATAAAAAAKCATTTAAACAAAAGTTGTTTCAGTGTTTCCTGTTAGCATAATTGAAATCTAGGGAACTACACAATAATTCTTTCTCTCTGCTAAAACTGTCTCATCCTCCATACTTTTAGTACATTTTATTAAAATACAAAGTTAAATGCATGTGAGTGGTTATACACATCTTCTCATATACACCAGTGGCGGCTGGTGGGAGAAGCTATCGGAGGACAGGGTCATTGTAATGCTGGACTGGAATAAACAGAGTCAAACATGTGGTTTCCATATGCTTGAGGTGTTTGATACGTTTCATTTATTCCAGTCCAGCCAATACAATGAGCCTACACTGATATACACACTTCTCTCACACAGACAGCCCCACGGCAGGGGCGTAGGCATGGGTGGGCCCAGCCCCCCCCCCCCACTGGGAGCAAAAACCTATTTTCTTTCTAGATATAAAAAAAAAAAAGTACTGCTCTTTCCTTGTCATTGTTCCAAATGGGACATTATTTGTAGAGCCCGACCGATAAATTGGTTGACCGATATTATCGGCCGATATTAGCCTTTCACAGAAATATTTTTATCTGCCTTTATTCCACAGATAAAGTGCCCATATTATATACATAGAATAAACAAATGTGTCTGCTCCATTTTCAATGGTTGCCTAAAGAGGGCACTCTACCAGCTGCTCATTGAACATCATTCAGCCCTAGTCCACAATGTGAGAGAAAGTAGACATGGTGGTTTGATGGTGAGTAGCTTGCCACAGCCAGCATGAGTAAATAATCAAAAGTACACTTCACCAAGCAAGCAGCCCTGTCCTCATCACATTCTCACTTTGTTAACGTTAGCTGGCTAGCTAGCCAGCAAGGTAGTTAGCTTAGCTATCTAGCCAGCAAGGTAGTAAACTTAGCTAGATAGCTAGCAATCTGTGCTACGTATGTGCCAACACTGGACTGACGCCAAAGTGAACACTCGTCCTTGATACAAAAAGACGACCGATACTGCCAGGGCCTATTATGTTAGCTAGTGGGCTAATTTAGTTAGTTTTCTGAAATATGCAATCTGCAAAAAACAACAGTTGGCGCAGGTCTATCATTCATGCCATGTGCTTGCATTCATTATGAGATAAGTAGCTAATGTTAGCTAGCTCGCGAAATTAGAATGTGTGACAAAAACCAGTGAGGCAAGAATTTGCATGCATAAACATTTTCAGTCATCAGCGCATGCCATTTGCAGTTGAAATGTATAGCCAATATATTTTGTATTGAATAACAATGTTATGTAAATATGGTTTCTGTAAGAAAACATTGTCGTAATGAACAGCTAGCTTGTGCTTGTCATAACGTACTCTCATTGCAAGGTTGACCATAAAGTGTTTGTTTACACGACCACCCTTATGGTGGTTTAGCACAAATAGTTTTTCATACCTCTTTTCCACTGCCATAGACATTTTTAAGTTGCACCTAAGGTCAACTAAACAAGCTTTTGTATTCACTGTTGTATTTATAGAGAATATAATGTGTAAACCACAAATAAAATGTTCTTAAATAATGTTAACTATAATATTTAGTTAAGAAATCATCATTTAGAGTATCTGTTGATCCTTTGAAGCACAATTTGGTCTGTTTTTCATTCAACCTCTAAAAAAACAATATATCGGCAGATATATCAGTAATCTGTGACTTTTCCCTTCCTCAAAATCGGTATCGGACCCAAAAATCCAATATGGGTCGGGCTCTAATTATTTGTCGTCTTTTTACCTAAACATGAACATCATCAGATAGAATTCATAGACAGCTATAAAACTGTACATTTCTCTCTTGGCCACATGGCAACATTGCAGGAAGTTATCTCCTTTCCCCAACAACAAAACATTTTAATTAAAAAAAAATTGCCCACCCACCAACAAATTCCTGTCTACGCCACTTCCCCACGGTTGCCGTGATTGTTGTGTAGAGGTTGTTGTGTAGTTGCAGTGGTAGTGTAGTTGTTAGTCTATGTTCACGCTGTAGTAGTTGTGTAGTTGTAGTGGTTGTTGTGTAGTTGTGTGTCTGGGTTCAGACCAGGTTTGGCCTCTAGGTGCTCGTCTTCAGCCGTCTCTGATCGTGGGCAGCGAGGAGGGTGGCGGAGCTTAAAAAAATCAGAGACGTAGCAAACCTGAGAGAAAAGGAAAGTTTAAAGTCAGTAGTGCTGAGCGATTGGTGCTTTTTGAGGTTGGTTCTGTTTCAGGTCGATTACGAAAAAATTATTACGTTTTAGATTTTGTTCACAATTTTTTTTTTATACATTAAATGCATTGTGGGTTAAATGCTGTAACACAGAATAAAACAATAAAAGTCCCATGAGGGTAGTGACTGCCCATTACTGCTCATCACTTATTAACATTACTTTAATAAAATATCTCAGTTGTTGTGTATATTACATTTGTTTTATTTGATTACTTTATTGTTTTATTCCAAGTCATCATCTCATCTCTATAGAGCTGCTGCCTACGGTTTCTGACAAAATCACTGTTTTAGTAGTAAAGAAGGCATACTTTTATGACTGCTGAATACCAACTATCAATCACTTAGATCATGTATTTTCTGGAAACTACAACTCCCTACTACGTCGCACAGTTCGGGCTTGATCTAATTTATCTCTAGAGAAACTGTGCAATGTMCACATTGAGCTCACAGAAAAAATGGAATGGAATTAAAATAATTGAACTGACATCGGTCAATTAGTTGTTCCAAAACCAAAGAATTACAGACATTTCGGTTTAATTGCTCAGCACATATACAAACACACCTCCTACAACCCCCTACACACACACTCACGTTGAGCACAGCGATGAGAGTTCCCTGCAGCAGTCCCACCAGTACGTCGCTCCAGTGGTGTTTGTAGTCGCTAACCCGGGTGTATCCAACGTACAACGCAAACAACACGAGGAAAAACTGCACTGTGGGTCTGACCAGACGAGTCCACTTCCCCTGCATACGTGCTTGCACATACAACTACACACACACATACACACATTAATCGTCATCTCACGTGTGTATGAAACTCACACAAATAAAAGAACACTCACTGCTAGAAACAGCATGCTGTACATCCCGAAGGCAGAGTGTCCGGAGTAAAATGACAATCTGGAACACAGGAGAGAAACATGTTGACATTGCATCACATAGCAAGAGAAGAAAGACGGACAGAAAGATACACACACCTGGACCTGTCTCTTATACACATCTAGATGTGTATAAGAGACAGCACCTGGACTCTGTGACGTTTCGAGGGTTGCCAGTACAGTTGAGTTGCAGCATGTACCCAGAACACACAGTGGGATTACACACAGACAGGAAGTTAGGGCGTGGCCTGCCGATGGTGAACTTGGCCAGGTCAGTCAGTGATTGGCTCACAGCTGCTCCAAACAGGAAGGTCCCCACCACCTAGTAGAGGCACAGCACAGGCCAATTGAACCACTTTCCCAAACCAATGAAATTGGGAAGAGGAGCTAGCCAATCCGAGCTAAGACCACATATTGTCAGCCCAAAACTATGGCCCGTGTTCCTACTGACCTTGTAGAGAGCTGACATGTACTGGTTAAAGTTAGAGTTGGAGTGGAGACGCTTGGAGTACACCAGGTACGCTTCTCCTGTAGTTATCTATGGAGATAGGGGCAAATTCATAGCATAGCAGAGGTAAACTCGTACCATAGCGTGCCATTTTGTACATAACCATCAAGTTGTTCATCAAACTTACTATGACTATGGAGGAGGTGATGGTGACTGCAGCCATTGCCCTGTGGGAGATGGTGTCTCTTCTGTAAGGATATCTGATGCTCTCGTCATCACAGTAGATACCCCTCTGGTACGGGCTGAACATTAACGTCAAGACCGCTGACGGAAGGGCCGCTGGGAAGGAGGGAGAGTGATAGGAAGGGGCAAGGTAGAGGGAGAGAGAGGAGGGGTGTCGGAGTGGGTCAAGGGAGACAGTATCAACATGGTGCTGAACTTGTCTCTGTATAGGCCTAGGTGAGATTGAGGTTGAAGAAGCAGCTCAACAGGCTCTGATACACATGTTTAAATCTATCAGCTGGACAGGAACTGTGAACAATACATGGGCATGTGAAGGCACATCTAGGCACTTATTGGTCAGCAGTATATCAGTGACCTCCGTCCCCTGGGGAGGAAGCTGCTAGCTAACACCACACACACGCGATCCAAAGATTGTATAGTACAGTATAACGATGCTTAGAAACTGCTTCTCCAATAGAAATCCCCAATCACGCTTGTAGGCGATGTCATGGCAACGTTGGCTAGCTAAGCTCAGAAACTTCATCGGGTCTAACGGTCGTCTCGCTCCGAACTGCGCCCGAGCAGGCCGTCAAATCAAAAGCCCTCCTTAGACATAAAGTTATTTTACACCAAAATGAAAACATGTCAGTTTGTCACTTCCACACAAGGTTGGGGTAACATGTTCAGCTACTTAAGACACCTAGGTCGATTTAGAGAATATTAGCAGCAAAGGAAGAATTTCTCACTTCTATTGACTTCCCAAACCCCTGTCTGGTCTGTCAAGTCCTGGAAGTTTTGCGTCGTTGGGCCTCTGGGTTTAGATACTCACACACATCCATCACCATAGATATGCCTAACAGTGTAACAGCCTTAAACTTTCACCACTGAGCCCTGCTGACAAGGGCATGGGAGCCAACTTTCAGACGGGACATGCGCGTGCACACACACACACACGCAGAGAACGGGACATTGTGTATTTATTTATACACAAAGTTACCATGAGAAATTCCCTTAAACTGATCTCTCACGGAAGAGACCATGGACTTTTCTTTTAACCTTTCTCCTCTCTTTCCCGCACTCAAACCTTTCTCCCCCCTGCTCTCACCCTCTCTTTCTTTCACTCCCTCGCCCCATAGTTCAGTGACTCACAGACTAGAGCAGAGACTGGCACCAGGAAAGACTATAAAACTGTCTCAACTGACAACACAATGGTGTGCAAACACACACACTCAAATCTGACAGGACAATGGTTTTATACACCCTGATGATTTTTTTTCTCCTGTTTTCATGAACCCTGTCACTAGACAACATGCTCCCCTAATACAAACTGAACTTCCACCAGTCATATACTGAACAAAAATATAAAACGCAACATGCAACAATTTCAAAGATTTGACTGAGTAACAATTCATAGAAGGAAACCAGTCAAACCAGTCAATAAATTCATTATGCTCTAATCTATGTATTTCACATTACTGGGCAAGGGAACAGCCATGGGAGGGCATAGGCCCTCCCAATCAGAATTCGTTTTCCCACACAAAAGGGCTTTATTACAGACAGAAATACAGCTGCTCGGTCATGGAAACCCATTTTAGGAAGCTTCCGACAAACAGTTCTTGTTCTGACGTTGCTTGCACAGGCAGTTTGGAACTTGAGTGTTGCAACCAAAGACAGGAGATTTTTTACGCGCTTCAGRACTCGGCAGTCCCGTTCTGTGTGTTTGTGTGGCCTACCACTTTGCGGCTGAGCCGTTGTTGCTCCCAGACGTTTCCACTTCACAAWAACAGCGCTTACAGTTGACCGGGGCAGCTCTAGCTTTTTGGAAAGGTGGCGTCATATGACAGTGCCACATTGAAAGTCACTGAGCTCTTCAGTAAGGCCATTTTACTGCCAATGTTTGTCTATGGGTATAATAAAGCGCATTCGAAAATTATTCAGACCCCTTGGCTTTTTCCACATTGTTACATTACAGCCGTATTCTAAAATGGATAAAATTGTTTATTTCCTCAATCTACACACAATACCCCATATTGACAAAGCATAAAACAGGTATTTTTTCCTTTTTTTTGCAAATGTATTAAATATAAAAAACTTTAATATCACATTTACATAAGTATTCAGACCCATTACTCAGTACTTTGTTGAAGCACCTTTGGCAGTGATAAGAGCCTTAAGTCTTCTTGGGTATGACGCTACAAGCTTGACACACCTGTATTTGTGGAGTTTCTCACATTCTTCTCTGCAGATCCTCTCAAGCTCTATCAGGTTGAATGGGGAGTGTCGCTGCACAGCTATTTTCAGGTCTCTCCAGGGATGTTTGCTCGGGTTCAAGTCAGGGCTCTGGCTGGGCCACTCAAGGACATTCAGAGACTTGTCGCGAAGCCACTCCTGCGTTGTCTTGGTTGTGTGCTTAGGGTCGTTGTCCTGTTGGAAGGTGAACCTTCACTCTGGAGCAGGTTTTCATCAAGGATCTCTCGTTACTATGCTCCATTCATCTTTCCCTCGATCCTGACTAGTCTACCAGTCCCTTTTTTTTGTACCCTTCCCCAGGTCTGTGCCTCGACACAATCCTGTCTAGGAGCTCTACGGAAAACTCCTTCAACCTCGTGGCTTGATTTTTTCTCTGACATGCTATGGGACAGGTGTGTGACAGGTGTGTGCCTTTGCAAAGCATGTCCAATCAAATTCATTTGACACAGGTGGACTCCAATCAAGTTGTAGAAACATCTCAAGGATGATCAATGGAAACAGGATGCAGCTGAGCTCAATTTCAATTCATAGCGAAGGGTCTGAACACCTATGTAGATAAGGTGTTTTTTATTTTTATTACATTTGCAAAAAATTCAGAAAACCTGTTTTCGCTTTGTCATTTTGGGTATGGTGTCTAGATCGATGAAAAACATTAAATGTAATCCATTTTAAAATAAGGCTGTAACATAACAAAAATGTGGAGAAAGGGAAGGGGTCTGAATACTTTTCTGGCTTCCCCTAAAGTAAATTGATGTTTTGCCAAAATTATAATTACTCCTGTCTAAATAAAATCATTGAAAATACTTTACCAGACAGCTTGACTTAGCTGATCATTAACTTTTTTTTTTAAACAACAGTGGATTGTTTCACATCACAAGTGCATAGGCCTATGCCTATTTCGGAAGCAAGCAATTTGGGCAGCGCGTGCAGCGCGTGTGGCAATAGGCTTAGCGTAAAGCATCTATAATGTGTCTTGAGAGTAATTTCAAATGTTGAGACAAGAAGAAAGGGTGTGTTGCGGAGATATGGGCGTCTTTCTCCAGAATGAATTGTTTGCCCTTCGATTGTTTATTTGTATCAATTCACCATTACATATATAACCACTAGGCCTAGTAACTACCATTAATCCCCGTCATTTGTTTACATTCATTTATGTTAATGCATGTATTGGTCATTTACCATTCTCATTCTCCGAGTGGAACCGTTGTTTGCAGAGTTCACAACCTGCTACACTTGTGAGAAACAAGTTTTGGTTTATTTCATAACCATAATTTAGGAGTTTTTTCAATTTTTTCATTGTCTTTTGTTTTGAGTGCTCTGTGAGCAATGCTGACGAGCAATTCTGTCCTGATAATGTTGAGGGAGCGCGCACGCCTGAGCACACCAAATGCTGAGTTGATACAATGTTACAATTCATTACCCATAGCGCAAATCAAGACAGATAGGCACAGCCAGAAGAGGACTGGCCACCCCTCAGAGCCGGGTTCCTCGCTACGTTTCTTCCTAGGTTCTGGCCTTTCTAGGGAGTTTTTCCTAGCCACCGTGCTTCTACATCTGCATTGCTTYCTGTTTGGGGTTTTAGGCTGGGTTTCTGTACAGCACTTTGTGACATTGGCTGATGTAAAAATGGCTTTATAAATACATTTGACTGATTGATTGAAAGGGAGGCAGACAGGCAGAGTACAGATTAATGCAATTGAAATAACCAGAATTTTCACCAGGATATTTTCTACTGTTTTTGTCAGCTTTAGGCTTATGTATTTTACTTAGTTGATGATGGAAGTTATAGGAGCTCCCGAGTGGCGCAGTGGTCTGCATCTCAGTGCAAGAGGCGTCACTGCAGTACCTGGTTCGAATCCAGGCTGCATCACATCCGGCCGTTATTGGGCGTCACATAGGGCGGCACACAATTGGCCCAGCGTCGTCAGGGGTAGGCCTCATTGTAAATAAGAATTTGTTCTAAAATTACTTGCCTAGTTAAATAAAATAAGCCTATAGTTTCTCTCTTAGTTCCATGCGCTCATTTCTTCCAATGGATCACGGTGTAGGCTGTGTCCATATGGCAAAATGCTCTTGCATTAGTTTAATTTTAACTTCTAGATTTGTATTATTTAAATTAAGATTGTGATTAACCATGTGACAATAATTTTGAGAAACGAAAAACGTTATTATTGAAATGAAACTGTTCCACGAAAATGTACACAGCATTAAAATAATCAGAACTGGTAGAACTGGTAGGATAACCTGTAAGCTTCCCCAAACTTGAAACCCACAAGCTGTCTTTATCATAACACCCATTATCAAATGTGTGAAGGCGCAAGTGCGTGCACACAGGAGGTCCCGTGAAAAAAACGGGCCCGCCTCTAAAAATCAAATGCCAGTCCAACTGATTCGTTCTGGCGCCCGCCCTGCTCACATTGTCACTCATCAGCGGCGTATGAACAGCGTGACTAATTTGTCAACCTCAATTCCTCTAGGTCAAGCATGCACTCAGCCACTTTGAAGTTTACTAACTAGTATTTACTTTGAAGTCATGTCGACTTTGTAGGGTTCTAGGATAACAGTTAGATAAGACAGCTCTCTGGAGAGGAGTGGTTAGGGTGAAGTGCGCATGTGTGTGTAGCACTGCTGCAATGTCAGAGAAATAAACACACACACACACACACACACAAACGTATAATTGTAGTAATCTCCAGTTTTATTCCAGTAAGGTTTCTGCTACAGTGTTATTGTAGCCATGGGTTGAGTTGAACCAAGATTGTTCCTCTCTCCAGAGAGTGGGCTGAGCTGGATTTGATAAAACAAGGAAGGCGAAAGGGGAGTGTGTGAATAAATAGATGAAAGATTGAAAACCAACACTATTAAGACAATGTGGTAACAGTGAATCTGGAACTGATTTTGAAACATTCAACTCTGCTGAATGGCATATATTGTAACAGAACTGGTGACGACCCGTACCTGGGATCCAGGTGWACTGGAGATGTTTTAATGAACCCAAAGGAAAACTGATTCAAGCATTCTCTTCGGTATCTTCGGGAAGAGGTTAGTTTGTAGCACACATCTTGACCTTCCTCAGCGATGTAGGAAGAACAGCGATGTTGCACAGACTCAGGGGGCTGTGCATGGGCGTTTGTGTGTCCAGTGGCAGATACAGGAAGCAGAGTCCATAGTCCGTCTTCTTTAACCCCCCGCCCCACACAGTTATCTTGGCCGAAGGGGTTGGTCTTCAGTAACAGAATGGGCAGCGCGGTCAGAGAGAAAGAAGAAGAGGGGATAACATTGTTTCACATTCTCATCTGGCTAGAAAGAAAGTTCCAGATGCCTCCCAGAGAAAACAAACATGGAGGAATGTCTGGTGAGATATGACACATGATCAACTTCCTCCTGACCTCTGACCTCACAGGAAGGAGGAACCTAATAAGTGTTCCTGTTATTCTCCAGACTAGACGCCAAAAAACGTACACAATTCCACTGTCCTACTAGTCACACCCAACAGCTACAACACACACACACACACACAKATTGATAAAATCTAGACAATAGAGAGATTCCAATAGGGAGACAGAGTACTGATCCTCTTCCTGCTCTATGGCTGTAGTAATCCCGCTGTACTGTCAGAATCCTGGTTATTTTCCACACAGGAAAAGTCAATACCCCCCCTCTCTCTCACACACATAGTTGGCACAGAGAGATGGTGTGTGTGTGTGTGTGGGGTGTGTGTGTGTGTGTGTGTGTGTGTGTGTGAGAGATAGTCAGTAAAACAGCAGCAGAGTATCTCTCTAACTCTAGTTGTGTGCAAAACCCAGAAATCAAACAGATAAAATAACAAACTAACACAACAACAGTTGGCATCAGTCTATAGTTTGATGCAGATGCTCTCTAACCCCAAGTCACATAAATAACAGTAAGAACTTAGAGCAACAGCAGCTGTTTTAGGTCTCATGTTCACTTCCAGAGAAAGTTTGATGACCCAAGGTTTTTAAAGGACTGTGACCCCCCCCACCACCCCCCCCCACCAAATCCACAGCAAACTTCTGGGAAGAAAGTAAAAAACATTGACACAATGTGAAACTATATTAATTTAGATTCCTTAGAATGACCCTTAGAATGAACATGAGGGTGTGTACAGGTCTTACAACATCAATCTGTCCCATTCACACAATCACCAGTCAATATTGAACGATCTAAAGGTCTAAATGAAATTATGGATACGTCAGGCCCTTTTGTTATGCATATAACAGGAGACTGGTTTGGTTGGTATTTCTGTTAAAAGAGTGTGTTGCAGAAATAACTCAATGTGTCTCTGTGTGTGTGTGTGTGTGTGTGTGTGTGTGTGTGTATAAAGTTTCTTTGTCTGCAGTGATAACAAGGCAAAGGAGAGGAGAAAATAGTTAAACAGGGAGAAAGAGGATAGAGAGAGTGAGTAAAAGAGGGATGGGAGAATGAGAGAGAGAGAGGGATGGGAGAAAGAGAGGGATGGGAGAATGAGAGACGGAGAGAAAGAGGGATGGAAGAATGAGAGAGTGAGAGAAAGAGGGATGGGAGAATGAGAGAGGGATGGGAGAATGAGAGAAGGAAAGAAAGAAAGAGGACGAGGAAAAGCTTTGTCAGATCAGATCCAGTTTGTCGACTCGGCACATTCCTACTATATTAACGACACAGTGAGGAAGCTGGGCTATGGCCTACGAACACACACACGCTAACAAAACACAAGTATGCACACTAACAAAAACACAACCCTGTATCACTCTTATCTGAACTGGGAATTTAAAAATCCCAATAGTTTTCTTGTCACTAATTGTAGACTGATTACTGCTACCCCCAGAGACCACTATAATAGATAGATAGATAGAGAAGAAAAATAAGCAACTGGAGAGATTGAGGGAGGAAATATTGAAAGAAGAAAAGAGAAAGTGATTTTACTGTAGTCAGACTACAGGCCCAGACACACAGCCCTCTGAGTCTGTCAACAAACATGGTTACTGTCATCTTTTTTTAAATGTATTTTTTTTAACCTTTATTTGACTAGGCAAGTCAGTTAAATATTTACAATGACGGCCAACCCCGGCTAAACCCTAACCCGGACGACGCTGGGTCAATTGTGCGCCGCCCTATGGGACTCACAATCACGGCCAGTTGTGATACAGCCTGGAATCGAACCAGGGTCTGTAGTGACGCCTATATCACTGAGAATCAGTGCCTTAGACCGTTGCGCCACTCGGGAATGTCAGACCCCAGGTCCAGACACACAGCCCTCTGAGACTGTCAACAAACATGGTTATGCTACGAGATGATGTCGTCTGTTAACAGCTTAACTGTTAAACAACCCTACTCTCTCACTCACTAAATACCATGAGAGAAAGGGAGTGGGGGAGGAAGACAAAGAGTGGGGGATAGGGGGAAGAAAGCGAGGAAGAGGGAAAGATGTGGAGGTAGTGGGAGATAGAGGGGGTAGGAGACTGTCCACCCAAATGTCTATTCTAAACTACAGTTCCTGTAGTATTGAGAGTCCAGTACAAGTCCGAACATGCACACCCCGGCTCCACACACACACACAAATGCAGCAATCACACTGGAAGCAATAGGGAAAAGCCCAACAAGCAGGACACTTTCCATGGAAGACCAGTCAGAAGAACAGGTGTTCTGTTACAAGTGCGCGTGCACACACACACACACACACACACACACACACACACGCACACACTCTTTTTAAATGGTCATCATAAATTAATTGTAACTGTGAAATTGTAAACTTAAAATCATAGTAAATGTGATTATGCAATTTGTGTTACTAACCCATGCTGACTGATGACTAGCCTACAATCTACAGTATTTGAATCAATACAGAACAGTGCTACACCACTCCACCAGGCACTGTGACCACCTGTAATGTGCTGACAGACAATGAAAGAATCCATTAAACAAGCTATTACACGAGCAATGCTGACTCTCTTCCTATTACAATACTATTGCGGTTTGTCTGTCTGTGTGTGTAACACAAAACATGTTCTTATGACTGGCCTGTAATGGAATGTGTCCGGCATGTTGGGCTTTGGCCTGTGATGTGTGTGCGTGTGTGTAGCCTGCCTAAACATTGTTTACTAAGTCCCCCACCATCTCAGTCTTATCCAGCATTTACCCAATAAACAACTATACATAAACAACTATTTTATTGATTTATCGGTGGGTAGTGCTACCCTATTGCATTGCGCATGTGTAGACGGCAGAGAGAGCGAGTTGTGTCATTGGGTATTACAACAAATAATGTTATATCAGCCATATTGTTGGAGAGAGAGAGAAATAGGGCACTTACCGATAACCACACAGAAAACATCAACTAGAATCAYCCTATTTTTCTTGTGAACTGGTAGTTCCGTCATCTTCACACTTCTACTCTCTCAGAAGAAGTATTATCAAAACTGCATAAACGTTATTGGGAGAAGTTTAGTTGCAGAGGTAAGAGAAAAATAGTGTGAACAATCAGATGTGCTTGTTCTTCCGGTTTCGCTCCCGTAGTCTACCTGGCCTACACTCTATAGGTGAGTCGGGGAAAGACGCAACTGTAGTATACACCACACACACAGAGTGTCCAGCGCTGTCAACACACGGACATGTGTGGGTCGCGCATTGTCCAAACGCAAGCAGAGATAACGGAAGAAAAAAAACTTCTGAAATCGTTTCCTTTACGGAAAGTTGAGAATGGGCTCTTTCTCCAACTAAAGGCGTGTGTGCGTTTACAATCTCCACTCCCCAGAGCTGACGTCAGAACTCTTGTGAAAAGAAAAGTGAACCAGACCGCAGGGTGGAGTCAGAGGATGAAGAGATTATTTTTGTTGATGAGATTAAGAGATAAAGCGGTGTTGCAGCAACATCCAGATTTTTTGTTGAAAAGATGCAAGATAATTGAGATGGGTCATGGAAGATGTAGGTTTTCTGATAATATATAAATAAACGAATTTTACCCCCCATATCAATCAATCACATTTATTTATAAATCCCTTTTTACATCAGCCAATGTCACAAAGTGCTATACAGAAACCCAGCCTAAAACCCCAAACAGCAAGCAATGCAGATGTAGAAGCACGGTGGCTAGGAAAAACTCCCTAGAAAGGCAGGAACCTAGGAAGAAACGTAGCGAGGAACCAGGCTCTGAGGGGTGGCAAGTCCTCTTCTGGCTGTGCAGGGTGGAGATTATAACAGTACATGGCCAAGATGTTCAAACGTTCATAGATGACCAGCAGGGTCAAATAATAATAATCACAGTGGTTGTAGAGGGTGCAACAGGTCTGCACCTCAGTAGTAAATGTCAGTTGTTTTTTCATAGCTGATCATTCAGAGTTAGAGACAGCAGGTGRGGTAGAAAGAGAGAGTTGAAAACAGCAGGTCTGGGACAAGGTAGCATGTCCGGTGAACAGGTCAGGGTTCCATAGCTGCAGGCAGAACAGTTGAAACTGGAGCAGCAGCACGACCAGGTGGACTGGGGACAGCAAGGAGTCATCAGGCCATGTAGCCCTGAGGCATGGTCCTAGGGCTCAGGTCCTCCGAAAGAAGAGAGAAAGAGAGAGAGAGAATTAGAGGGAGCATACTTAAATTCACACAGGACACCGGATAAGACAGGAGAAATACTTCAGATTTAACAGACTGACCCTAGCCCCCCGACACATAAACTATTGCAGCATAAATTAGTAATTGTTTGTGTTGCTTTAGGGCAACGCTGTGCAATCAAGGTAGGCTAAAACACAAAGGAAAATCAGATACAGAACATGTATTAAGTGAAATATAGTAGAAACAAGCARTTTTTTCCTAAGAAAATACAAGTTGGGCATAACCCAGTATTTCACTGCCTATCCAACCAGATTCTGGGGTCCATTCTTCTTCGCTGTCACTGTCCTCAAGCTGACTGTCCTCACTATCAGAGGGTATGATCTAACTGATCCATTAGGCTCCCTTTGCTCATCGAATGTCCCTGTGCCCATTGCCTGTAAACGTCAGTGGTTATGTTGGAAAAAACATTGACCAAGGCCATAATTTTACATCAAATTACATGTATTTCATTGAGCATGATATTGCAATGAAAAGTAAGTAAAAGATGGAAAAACTCAACTTAAAAACGGAAAGCATAGAAATATTGCACATACAACAGATAGACCGCTTTTTAGACTTGCTTTCAATGAAAATGGCAGATCTAGAACTCATATTTGTATGTGCATTTTGTTGGGTCGCCCAAGAAGTTACGTTGCAGCTTTAAACATGCAAAAGAATGAAATGTATCTGGGCCTCCCGGGTGGCGGAGTAGTCTAAGGCACTGCATCGCAGTGCTAGGAGTGCCAATAGAGATTCTGGGTTTGAGTCTAGGCTATGTCGGGGGCCGGCCGCGACCGGTAGACCCATGGGGTAGCGCACAATTGGCCCAGTGTCGTCTGGGTTAGGGGAGGGTTTGGCGGGCAGGGATGTCCTTCTCCCATCGTGCACTAGTGACTCCTGTGGCGGGCCGGGCTCAGTACATGGTTGCCAGATGTACAGTGTTTCCTCTGACACATTGGTGTGGCTGGCTTCTGGGTTAAGTGGGCATTGTGTCAAGAAGCAGTGCAGCCTAGTTGGGTTGTGTTTTGGAGAACGTATGGCTCTCGACCTTTGCCTCTCCTGAGTCTGTATGGGAGTTGTAGCGACGAGACAAGACTGTAACTACCAATTGGATACCATGAAATTGGGAGAAAAGGGGGTAAAAAAATGAAATGTATCTTACCATGTGCTCACATGTGTTTTTGTTCTGTTTCCTGAAAGAAGTTCCCTGCCCAAATTCATACATCATACCGCCTCATTGGATTGTTGAATTTAAAACAATTCACATGGGAGGTTGTAAGAGGCAAAATGGTTTTCTGTTGCCCTGAAGTCGTAAGTTTACATACACCTTAGACAAATACATTTAAACTCAGTTTTTCACAATTCCTGACATGTAATCCTAGTAAAAATTCCCTGTTTTATGTCAGTTAGGATCACCACTTTATTTTAAGAATGTGAAATGTCAGAATAATAGTAGAGAATGATTTATTTAAGCTTTTATATCTTTCATCACATTCCCACTGGGTCAGAAGTTTACATACACTCAATTAATATTTGGTAGCATTGCCTTTGAATTGTTTAACTTGGGTCAAACATTTCAGGTGGCCTTCCACAAGCTTCCCACAATAAGTTGGGTGAATTTTGGCCCATTCCTTCTGACAGAACTGGTGTAACTGAGTCAGGTTTGTAGGCCTCCTTGCTCGCACACGCTTTTTCAGTTCTGCCCACACATTTCTATAGGATTGAGGTCAGGGCTTTGTGATTGCCACTCCAATACCTTGACTTTGTTGTCCTTAAGCCATTTTGACACAACTTTGGAAGTATGCTTGGGGTCATTGTCCATTTGGAAGACCCATTTGCGACCAAGCTTTAACTTCCTGACTGATGTCTTGAGATGGTGCTTCAATATATCCACATAATTTTCTTGCCCCATGATGCCATCTATTTTGGGAAGTGCACCAGTCCCTCCTGCAGCAAAGCAACCCCACAACATGATGCTGCCACCCCTGTGCTTCACGGTTGGGATGCGGTTCTTCGGCTTGCAAGCATCCCCCTTTTTCCTCCAAACATAACGATGGTCATTATGGCCAAACAGTTCTATTTTTGTTTCTTCAGACCAGCGGACATTTCTCCAAAAAGTACGATCTTTGTCCCCATGTGCAGTTGCAACTGTCTCTTATACACATCTAGATGTGTATAAGAGACAGCTTGAGATGGTGCTTCAATATATCCACATAATTTTCTTGCCCCATGATGCCATCTATTTTGGGAAGTGCACCAGTCCCTCCTGCAGCAAAGCAACACCACAACCTGTCTCTTATACACATCTAGATGTGTATAAGAGACAATTGCTCCCAAGGATGAACCAGACTTGTGGAGGTCTACAACTTTTTTCTGAGGTCTTGGCTGAAATCTATTAATTTTCCCATGATGTCAAGCAAAGAGGCACTGAGTTTGAAGGTAGGCCTTGAAATACATCCACAGGTACACCTCTAATTGACTCAAATTATGTCAATTAGCCTATCAGAAGCTTTTAAAGCCATGACATAATTTTCTGGAATTTTCCAAGCTGTTTAAAGGCATAGTCAACTTAGTGTATGTACATTTCTGACCCACTGGAATTGTGATACAGTGAATTATAAGTGAAATAATCTGTCTGTAAACAATTGTTGGAAAAATTACTTGTGTCATGCACCAAGTAGATGTCCTAACCGACTTGCCAAAACTATAGTTTGTTAACAAGAAATTTGTGGAGTGGTTGAAAAACAAGTTTTAATGACTCCAACCTAAGTCTAAGTGTATGTAAACTTCAGACTTCAACTGTATGTGCAGTAGAGGGTTAACAGGAGAGGGAATATTCATTAAATATATTACATCCTTTGTCAGGTTTCCTACATCTGTCACATACTACAAGTACACACTAAAATATATAAGGTAGACTTTTATAMTCAGGTGGTTTTCGCTTTATGTATGTAATGTGCGTTGTAATGTTCTAGGTCCGTGACAACTCCCCTTTGGTGATAGTAATAGTCAGTTCAGTTCAGTTGAATGAACAGCACGCTGTTGAACGTCGCTGCACTAAACAATCCACCTTCTAAAGCCAGTGGTCCCGTTGGACCAGAACAAAGACCCAGCAACATGTCTCAATGAGATCATAGAGGGTCTTTAATATGGAGCAGTGGTGATCAGGGACATAGACATGCTGTACTGGAGACAGAGTATCTGAAGAAGAGGCGGATGGAGGTACTGTAGAGGTGTGAGATGAGATGCATTCGTCTATTTGCCCTTGCATTTCCGCGGCAGGGGCAGACAAAGCTCCTGTAATAAACACACAGAGAAACTAATGACATTTTTATTAAATTATTTAAATAAATGAGTAAATGAGAGAAACACAGCTCACCTGTAGGCGTGGCGAGGCGCTAGCGGAGCGTGCAGCTAGGGTAACCGTGTACGGGTTGTAGCCTTGGAACAGCGCCTTCCGCTGGTTGGGCCGTGAAAGGACCTGCACCCTCTCACTGGCTACTGCCTTCCTCACTGGCCCAGGCACTGGCCAGCTGACTGGACGGTCCTGGGCATACTGGGGGTGGTCAGACTTAGGGACTGGGAGAGGGGAGGTGTGGTGGGGAGGTGGAAGGAGACAGAGAGTAATGGAGAGAGAGAGTGTGTGTGCGAGACAGATGTAGATAGAGTAGCGACAATTTTCAGGCTAAAAATGAACACCACATTTACTTTGCAATGTAGTTACTGTCTGAGGTAAATAAGAGGTTTCCTAAGTGTCTTACGGGCGAGGAGCTGTAGTCGGGAGGAGGTTGCAGCTGGGTGAGGGGGTGCCAGTGAGGTCTTCGACGAATGGGGCGAATAGAGACCCTGCCTCCGCTTGGGACAGGCCAACTGGCAGACCCTAGGACTGGCTACTGCAGTCTGCACTGCTCTGCTCAGCTAGAGAGAGAGAGAGACACAAAGAGAGGAAACAAGATAGATAGATATATGCAGAGAGAGACACAGATAGAGAGGGTTATACATTGAGGTAGGTGTGTGTGTGTGTGTGTGTGTGTGTGTGTGTGTGTGTGTGTGTGTGTGTGTGTGTGTGTGTGTGTGTGTGTGTGTGTGTGTGTGTGTGTGTGTGTGTGTGTGTGTGTGTGTGTGTGGTACTCACGGAGGCCAGTAGGGGGCGGTCAGGTTCCCAGCCTACGGTGGGGAGGCGGGGCAAAGCCAGAGAACACACTCTATTGGATGGATAGGCACTCAAAGCTGCTACACTGACCTCCCATTGGGGAGATGACCTGGAGAGGGAGGAGAGTCATCATGCATTATACACATCATTAACATACTGTACAACATTATGAAGTGTTACCTGCTCTGTTCAAACCCAGAATTAAGCCGCTTCCTGCCACACAGCTGGGACCAGTGGGGCGTCAACTCTACAACAAAAACAGTAACATTAAAAAGGTCATTATAAAGTAAATTATCCACAACACAAACATCATAGAGTGTTGGACTAGTAACCGAAAGGTTGCAAGATCGAATCCCCGAGCTGACAAGGTAAAAATCTGTCGTTCTGCCCCTGAACAAGGCAGTTAACCCACTGTTCCTAGTCCGTGATTGAAAATAATAATTTGTTCCTAACTGACTTGCCTAGTTAAATAAAGGTCAAATAAATAGAAAAATAAATAGAGACAGAAAGAGAGAGTAAAAAAAGGGATAGGGACAGAAAGAGAGTGGGGTGATCTTACCAAACGAGGTGGTGGAGCCATTTCTTTCAGGTGGGAGTTCATCTAGCCAGTAGACTGACCGTCTGGAAGGAAAATAATCAGTCAGTCAGTCTGTCAGTCAGTGTGTGTGTGTGTGTTTGTGTGGCAGTACCGGTCGGGGAATCGGAGCAGGTTGGGTTTGGGCTGAGCGAGTTGCACCATCCGGGTAGCCATGGATACGTGAGCTGCTGAAGCATAACACAAAAATGACTGTTTATTGCACATGAGGTTGGTGGCACCTTAATTGGGGATGACAGGCTCGTGGTAATGGCTGGAGCGGAATAGGTGGAATGGTGTCAAATACATCAAATATGGGTTCCATGTGTATGATGCCATTCCATTAGCTCCTTTTCAGACATTATTATGTGCCTTGCTCCCCTCAGCAGCCTCCACTGGTTGATTGTATTTTCCTTTYAATGTCTCTGAACACAGTGCACACACACACCATTTCTTCAATGGGAGACAAGTGCAAAGTCAAAGGGGTAACAATAACACCTCATTATGACATGGAAATAGCCTAACAATGGCATAAACATGACATAAGAGCTGACATGACCACTAGTAAGACAATCATTTGAACTTTCTCGCAAATATGCTTGCACTGGATGCGAAGTTGCCAACGACTTTACTTACTACTACAGTAGGAAAAATTCACCTTGAACAATAAATAACATAGGCTAGTGAGTCAGTTCARGAGTACACCATATTAATCAGATACGGTTTTATAAAGTAAACGCAATATCCACGATTAGCAGCTCAAAATATTTGCACACATTATCACGTTATTTTATCACGTCGCCTACCTGCGGCTGCCTCGCGAACAACTTGGGGTGTGTTCGTAAATTCGCTCTAGATTGCCAGAGTGCGCTCTGTGCGTTCGTAAATTTAGAGAAATGTCAGATTGTCCATTCGTAAATTCAGAGCGCACAGTTGACACTGGCCGAGGAGTAGGGTTGATCCAAGCGTTCTGACCTCACAGCGGCAGTCGAGCACCCAAGCTAACTGGCTAAAGTTGGCTAGCTTGCTTGCTACTTCCAGACAAAAATGAGAGAACACCTCACTCTAARCATTTAACTCGCGCTAGCAGAGCAGGATAAGCTGTTTTCGTGTCATCTAGAGAGTTGGTGACTATAACTGTGCCGCTGGCAACAATTTAATAACGTTTTTTCACCTGTAATATTCATAAGGTGTTGTGCGTTCATAAATTCATTAGCTAGTTATTCTGCGTTCTGGTACTGAAATCGGAGTAGGGGTGCACTTGTATATTCACTGTGGCAATCTACACAGATTTCAGAGCACTCTCGGGTGCGTTCGTAAATTAACTCTGGCTACCTACTCCAATTTCAGAGCACTCTCGTTAATGCCAGAGCGCTGAATAACTGATGAATTTACGAACGTGCAACACCCATAGAAAATTACCGGTCGGTAGAAGTTGGCAAAAAAACTATGAAATTGTTGCCAGCAGCAGTTAGTTACAAACGCTCGAGAGAACAAGAAAAAAAGCCTAATCTGCTCTGCTATGGTMAGTAAAATGGTTAGAGTGAGGTGTTCATTTGTGTCTTGAAGTAGCTAGCAATCTAGCCACCTTTAGCCAGTTAGCTTGGGTGCTTGACTGCTAGCCAAAGCGTCCAGTGTGCGCTCTCAACGCTCCGAGAGCGAAACAAATTTATGAACGTCCAGATGCAGTCTGAGCGCACTCTGGCACTCCAGATTGAATTCACGAACACACCCTAAATAACCAGCCAAAGTGAATTTACGAACGCACCTTTGATGTTTATCCTTGCTTACGCTGATACTGACGCCTGGTGGTTGCTATGGTGACGCCGGTATCTATATCATCGGTCATGTCACACACTGTGTGAAAGGCTTTCATAATGAAGACATTATTGAATGCACATGCTGGTAGTTCTTCAGTTTCTCTTGCAATTCCAATTTAAACGCATACCAATTAGAACGAAGCAATGATATTAGTATGGACAATGGAAAGTAGCAAATATATTTATCTTAACAACTCTTATTCCTTCCCTCTACCTGTGTATGTGGTTAGACTTTCAACAGTTTTTTAAAAACAGAATTACTTTATTTTCATAGAACATGAGAAAATCTTACAAACAGCACCACAGTAACAAACCTACCTATTATTCTTTAACCTTCATGATCAAAGTCCAAAAAACATTCACACTTTAACACACAACTACACCGAGTGTACAAAACATTAGGAACACCTGCTAGGTGAAAGCTATGATCCCTTACTGATGTCACCTGTGTGTATGAAGGGGAGGAGACAGGTTAAAGAAGGATTTTTACGCCTATAGACAATTCAGACATGGATTGTGTGTGTGCGCCATTCAGAGTGTGAATCGGCAAGACAAAATATTGAAGTGCCTTTGAACGGGGTATGGTAGTACACGCTCCGGATTGAGTGTGTCAAGAACTGCAATGCTGCTGGGTTTTTCACACGCAACAGTTTCCTGTGTGTATCAAGAATGGTCCACCACTCAAAGGACATCCAGCCAACTTGACAACTGTGGGAAGCATTGGAGTCAACATGGGCCAGTATCCCTGTGGAACGCTTTCGACACCTTGTAGTCCATGACCCGGCGAACTGAGGCTGTTCTGAAGGCAAAAGGGGGTGCAACTCAATATCAGGAAGGCATTCCTAATATTTTGTACACTCAGGTGTAAAACACCAGCATTCAAACATATAAGTACTGAAATAGCTTTCAAGCACACATTTATATAATAGCTTTCCACTATAGCGATGTAGCAGTCTACTGTATAACACTATTGGATGAAACTCCCACCCTGGTACAGCTAGCTAATCAATGTGCCATACAGATGATCAATAATATTCTATTGACATACAGTAACCTGCACCGTTACAGCATTTGCCTTTGGCCATATACAGTTGAAGTCGGAAGTTTACATACACTTAGGTTGGAGTCATTAAAACTCGTTTTTCAACCACTCCACAAATTTCTTGTTAACAAACTATAGTTTTGGCAAGTCGGTTAGGACATCTACCTTGTGCATGACAAGTAATTTTTGCAACAATTGTTAACAGACAGATTATTTCACTGTATCACAATTCCAGTGGGTCAGAAGTTTACATACACTAAGTTGACTGTGCCTTTAAATAGCTTGGAAAATTCCAGAAAACAATGTCATGGCTTTAGAAGCTTCTGATAGGCTAATTGACATKATTTCAGTCAATTGGAGGTGTACCTGTGGATGTATATCAAGGCCTACCTTCAAACTCAGTGCCTCTTTGCTTGACATCATGGGAAAATCAAAAGAAATCAGCCAAGACCTCAGAAAAAAAGTTGTAGACCTCCACAAGTCTGGTTCATCCTTGGGAGCAATTTACAAACGCCTGAAGGTACCATGTTCATCTGTACAAACAATAGTACGCAAGTATAAACACCATGGGACCACGCAGTCATCATACTGCTCAGGAAGGAGACAAGTTCTGTCTCCTAGAGATGAACATACTTTGGTGCGAAAAGTGCAAATCAATCCCAGAACAGCAGCAAAGGACCTTGTGAAGATGCTAGAAGAAACAGGTACGAAA
The DNA here is from genome assembly GCF_002910315.2 of Salvelinus sp. IW2-2015. Taxonomy (NCBI): domain Eukaryota; kingdom Metazoa; phylum Chordata; class Actinopteri; order Salmoniformes; family Salmonidae; genus Salvelinus; species Salvelinus sp. IW2-2015. Next base: position 38,004,898 of record NC_036867.1, on the reverse strand, counting down.
GTATCTATATCCACAGTAAAACGAGTCCTATATCGACATAACCTGAAAGGTCGCTTAGCAAGGAAGAAGCCGCTGCTCCAAAACCGCCATAGAAAAGCCAGACTACGGTTTGCAACTGCACATGGGGAGAAATTTCCTCTGGTCTGATGAAACAAAAATAGAACTGTTTGGTAATAATGACCATCGTTATGTTTGGAGGAAAAAGGGGGATGCTTGGAAGCCGAAGAACACCATCCCAACCGTGAAGCACAAAATAGATGGCATCGTGAGGAAAGAAAATTATGTGGATATATTGAAGCAACATCAAGACATCAGTCAGGAAGTTCAAGCTTGGTCGCAAATGGGTCTTCCAAATGGACAATGACCCCAAGCATACTTCCAAGTTGTGGCAAAATGGCTTAAGGACAACAAAGTCAAGGTATTGGAGTGACCATCACAAAGCACTAACCTCAAGCCTATAGAACATTTGTGGGTAGAACTGAAAAAGCGTGTGCGAGCAAGGAGGCCTACAAACCTGACTCAGTTACACCAGTTCTGTCAGAAGGAATGGGCCAAAATTCACCCAACTTATTGTGGGAAGCTTGTGGAAGGCTACCTGAAACGTTTGACCCAAGTTAAACAATTTAAAAGGCAACGTTACCAAATACTAATTGAGTGTATGTAAACTTCTGACCGGAATGTGGTGAAATAAACAAAATAAATAATTCTCTACTATTATTCTGACATTTCACATTCTTAAAATAAAGTGGTGATCCTAACTGACCTAAAACAGGGCATTTTTACTAGGATTAAATGTCAGGAATTGTGAAACTGAGTTTAAATGTATTTGGCTAAGGTGTATGTAAACTTCCGACTTCAACTGT
>NC_036867.1:37988430-38002500 GCF_002910315.2 Salvelinus sp. IW2-2015 | reverse complement strand
TCCCTGAGGAACTCTCTCCCCTGCTGCTGCGGTGGCGCCCCCCGGTGGCGATGTCGAGTCCCATCGTAGGGGTCATCATAGAGTTGATCTCCGATCCCAACCCCTGACCTTCCACTGCCCACTCCTGGCCGGCCCTGCTCTGGGCCCTGTTGGAGCTCTACACACACAATCAATAAATTAACTATAAGTCTATGCATCTCAGCAGTAGGTCAGTCATTTTAGACAGCCAGGCGTGAAGTCCAAGGTGTGTGTGTGTAGGCAACAGCAAAAAAGAAGCCGACCTGTGATGACCCTCTGGGCTTCAAAGGGTTCCATGTAGCTGCTGCTGTGCCCTGGACGGAGACTGAGACCTAGGATAGGGTTAGGGCTGAAGGCTACCAGGGTAGGACTGGTGATGGGGCTGAGGCCCAAGGTAAGGTGTGGGTTAGGGTTAGGCTCCCAATCTGCTCTAAGCCGAGGAACTGGTCTGGCATCAAACGGGTCTGAGTAGTCGGTGTCGGAGTCCCCTACTGCTGTAGGAGCAGAGGGAAGCACCTGGAGAGAGTGATGGAGGGTGGGTGGGATAGTGAGGAAAAAGTCAAAGCCATAAATGAGGAGAATCATGTGGATACAAAGAACATGAAAMACCGAGAAGATCAACAACAAAAACAACAACTGTCATTCCATACCGGTTCTTGGTGGATGGTGACGGGGCTGAGGGGGACCTTATTGCGACTGAACTCCTGAGAGTCCACCTTGATCAGCCTGTGTTTGGGAGACACCACCTTCACCTGGAATACATTATAACAACCTTAAAAGACCTGTAATAACATGGTCATAACACCTGTAAAGCCATGTGTTTGATACTGTTAGAGTCATCGCATTCCAGCAATTACATTGAGTCAGTCCTCCTATATCTCCGCCAACCAGCCGCCTCTGCTGTAATAACATGGTCATAACACAACATGTTCATGCCCTATAAGATATAACATTGCCCACCTCTGCATTGTTGGGAAGGACAGAAGCGAAGGCGGGAAACGCATGCAGGCTTACTGTCCCCCTACAGCCACCGTAGCAGCCATTTTGTGGTTTCTCTGCGCTCTGGTAGGGGTCTTCAAAGTCCAGGTCTTTCTGGGCTCTGTAGGCCCTCAGGATCTCACTCTCTGTGTAGTCAGGACGCGGAAGCTGGGGGGCGTCACGACGGCTGCCGAAGTTCAAGTAGTCCTTCAACCACTTTGCCATGGGTCTGAGGGAAGGAGAATAAAGCAGAATATTACATCATATCTAACTAACACTGTCAACACTTCCAGTAATGTGCATACCGTGACAATGGAATCAGTAAAAACAACACACTGGCATTCAGTGGATGCTCATCAGACTGGGTGTGTGAGGGAATATGGGAATAAAACACTGGGTCTGGCAGTCAGTCATTGGACAATGTAAGTGATCAGGGTAGGTCAGACAATTTATCTAAGAGGAATATTAAGGTTCTAATGTAACTAATGACATAACTTGATTGGTATGGGCAGTGGGCCTGAAAGGAGGAGGAAAGACTGGCATGATAGACCTGAGCAGGAAAAACTCTGGGCCCTAGTTGTTTAAAGGCCCATATATATATAACATATTGAGCAAAATAAAGGAATATTTCAATCACACTAGCTACCTATGTAACCTTTGGTTTGTGACAAGAGGATCGGAGCTAGATAAAGCTAGGTAGCCGAACTGGAATGCATTAATCAAACTAACGTTTGAGAGAGCAGTAACTTTTTGTTAGCCGGCTAGATATAGTACTGTATTTCCAGATCCTTCTATTTACAAGAAGGCTATATTTCGTTTGAATCTGGAAAGTGACAGACAAGCTAGTCAGGGATCTACCTACGAATGTTTGGCTATTGGCTGGCTAGCTATAATCAGCAGTTGTTAGCTAGCTAGTCATGTTTGGTGCAACATTGAAGACATAACGTTAACTAGCTAACGTTAGCTATGCAGCTTATATTTGCATAATATAAAAACGATACACTGTCAATACTTACGTTTTGATGGAAATCGGGGCCGTTAGCCAATGACGTATTTAATTGTGTCCACCCCCCATGAATTCACAAAAATGTAATTGTAGCTAGCTAACGTTAGCTTGTTAACTTCCCTCGGTTTGAGCTGAAGAAAACAAGTTTGCCTGCCACCAACGTAAATTAACTACGCTACGTCAGTCAGTTTAAAACAAAGATTAAATGCATTTTGTATAATATTATTTCAGTTAACAAGCTAGCTAGCTAGTTGGCTAACGTTACAATTTCTATCTAGCTAACTATTTCGACTATTTTAGTCCGAAATGGTTATCTCACTGAGCTATAATAAGAAGGGTTAGCTAGCTACAAGAAAGTATTATTCGGTGGGGTTTAACGACGGTTGGCATCCAATATTAATGGCCTATTACCGCCACCAAATGGACTGGAGTATAAATCCATTATACTTTGCGTTACAAAAAAGTATTGCCAACCAACCCCCCCTTCACTCATTAAAAACCCATTTCACTATTTTGAACCTATCTGATCCTATCCCAGGCAGATGGCCAGGGAGGACGGGACACTACCATTCAACACACCCTCTTCTTCAGTAAAATCTCGTAAACCCAAGTACTTCTCTGCAGCTGCCACCACAACACCTATTTTCTGTGATTTTACATTATATTCCTGCAGGACAGTTGACAACCATAGCAATAAACACTAAAAAGCCAACCTTACTGAAGCACATTGCATTTGTAGGCCTATCACTCTGTACTGGCAAAATTCTACAACTCACCTGGAGCCTCTTAGGATCCCTTACCCTTGACACATCTTCCTCTACTTTCTTCACTGCCTCAGCATACGACACCTTCTGTACAACTCTGACCATGGCAACTTCAACCTGCCTCTCTGGCACTGGACACTTCTGATCCCCAGTAACATGAGCACCCCTACAGTTAGCCCTAATTTGGACTAAAGGAGCCTAACGTTACTCATTAGTCCAAGGACCTTACATTTTCTGTTTAATTGGTGAATTGGCTCTGGAAACCAAAACAGACAAATACCCCATCTAAACATGAATCGATTCGCAATTGCAGTATTGTTCTAGAAACATAAATCCCTCTACTTTCAAATTACCTCAAAATAATATCACAAATGCAAAATATACACTTACTGTCCACTGTGTTAACCAGTTAGATTAGATGATTTTATTAGTCACACACACAGGGTTGCATTTGCAATTGCGGGGTACGGTGAAATGCTCACTTTGGTGTCTGTAGGTATACAGACGAGGAGGTATACAAAGGTATGTCAATTGGTATTGGATTGTTATGCAGATCACATTTACCATCCCCCCCCCCCTTACCTCTTCAATGAATATCCCATAAGCCTCTACATTATAGACAAGTTATGTGTATGAAAAGCATTATCAAAAGTTCTTTTATTTTACATTCAGCATATTCGTATAGCCTACATATTCTTACCTCTTTGTTGATTGATATCCATTGAATTGTGTCCATTTTCTGTTTTAGAAAGATTTGCACAAATATGTAAAGATAGATGGTATCATCACAAAACAATATCAATTTAGATCATACAAGGGAAAAACCTGCAAGAACCCCCACCAAGTAAGGAGGTTCCACCATGAACCCGACCCCCTATGGGGTTCTTGGAAGGACCTTTTGATAGGCCATTTTGAGTTCCAAGAACCCTAAGGGCGTAGGCCGTATTTGTACTGTTGAACCATACCATTGTCCCTGGTCACCTTGCTGTGTTTAAAAGCAGTTTCTTTAAACACAGTTGCAGCTGACAATAATTTTCAGTGAAAACACATTTGTGACGTCTGTCTTCTGTTGACACACAGGTGTTCGGAGACACAAATAGCTAATTAGCACAGGTAGTCCACTCTGTCATCTGTCTGTTTTCCGTAAACAAGAGCTGTAACATGGAAATATGACCATGTGGGAACCGTAACCCTATAAAGTTGTGTATCAATTAAACTGCTTGTTTTTTTATATGAAAGATAAGGTCCTTATGCTTCCAAAACCATACCACAAGCGATGCGTGTTAATGTTGACCGAGCGTTGCAGTTCTTAACAAAACTCCCCCCTACAGAAGACTCCTTCGTCCAATGACTTATGTGTAATGTAATGGAACTCATAGTCATGACCAAGGGCTACCCTACAGTTAACACATACTGCTATATCGATGCTACAAAATCCTTTGTCCCATGCCCTCCTGCACACTTCTCACATATAGGTATCTCCCTTCTACACACTGCTGCAACATGACCAAAAGCTTGGCACCTGAAACACCGTAGTGGATTCGGCACAAAAGCTCTTACGGGATAACTGATATAGCCTAACATGACTTTGTTGGGTAACGACTCAGAATTAAAACTAAAAAGGACAGACAGTGACTCTTCTGTTTCACCATGCTCACCACCGCTGCACCAAACGGCAGGTGTCACAGACACCGGGAATCATCTATTACAGTTGCTCCACCTCCACCCTTATCCCAGTAACCACTCCTTTCAACGGCACCCTGTTTCTTAGAGCAAAGCAAGTAACAGGTCTTGTTCCCAGCTCCCTCTGGGTGGAAGAAACAAAAAAAATAATCACAAGTCCACTTTGGGTTACCTTCACTGATTCAGCAGTACCCAATTCCATTTTCACCCAACCAGAAACCACATATGGGTCCACTTTCTCCAAAAATGTCACTCCTACTGGACCAGAATCATCTTCATCATGACAATCAGTGTGAGGCTCGGGCTCAGAGATCTTTACCACAGTGACGTGTGAGCGAAACTGAGAATGAATGGGCCAACATTTAATCTTTTTCTTACTGACAAAACCCCCCCCAAAACTTTGGCTTACATTTATACTATTTACCGCAGGCTGTCTGAATATTTTTGCTAAATTTATATATTTTCTATTCACTTTAAAAAAATAGTGTTTTTAGGAATAAACAAAAACTCCACGTGCCAGCCTGCCAGGAGAGCTCAGCAGCTCAAATAAAGAGCATGCCAAGCCCCTTTTGGAAATGTACCCTACCATACCGGCAGATGGCAATGTTGATCTGGCATTGATAGTTTCATCTTTTATTCGCATTAGTAGCCAGCAGTACATTTGAACCGCCCCAACCACATCCGCTTCAACAGAGCCACGGCACGATGCAAGCGTGTCACAATGAATGTGCAGGCAGAGAGTTGACGTGCTGTACAGCATTGGAGACAGGGGCCAAATTTCCTTTTCCATGCCAGATGAGGTGGAAGAGAAAATGGACATCTGAATTTACTAGTTCCCCAGGACACGTGGGGAGTATGACGGAACTGTGTGCGAGAGGGAACAGCTTCTTTTTTTTTTTTTTTTTGCCATTGTTACAATCACTTGATTGTTGTTGAGTCAAGTTCACACCAGTGCCTGTTTAGTAACCAATTTAGTGTGATAATTAAGTTCAGTCAAGGAGCATTTTAGGAAGTTATCTGCTTCTGTCACATTGATTTCATGTTCTAAACTCACAAAAGCAGCCTACTACAGCAGAGAATTGAAGTCTCTGGGTAAAGTCGTGTGTAGATGAAGTTATCAAGTAAACTCTGTGGCAGGTAGCCTAGTGGTTAGAGCGTTGGGCCAGTAACCGAAAGGTTGCAAGATCGAATACCCGAGCTGACAAGGTGAAAAACCTGTCATTCTGTTCCTAGGCTGTCTTTGTAGATAATAATTTGTTATTTAACTGACTTGGCTTGATAAATAAAGGTTCAATAGAAATACAATTGTTTATCTGCAACACAGGCCTACATTTACAACCTCCACACCCAGTGTCTCTCCAGGGCCAGTTCAGACCCCTGCCCTATAACACACAACTTTAAAAAAACACTTAGCTTGGACCTAAAGTACATTTTTATGACTCCAGAAAACTCAGACATTGTATTCCAAAAAAAAAAAAAATCTGATTGGGTAGGGCACAAGAGAAAATAGTTTAGAATGTGCCACAGTGCAAGAAAACATTTGGAGAACCACTGATTTAGAGGAAAATAAGTATTTAATGAAAAGCCAAAACATGACTTACACCTTTACAAAGTTGGAGGAGGGTAGTTGGTAGATGGACATTTCAAAATATATTTTCTAAAATCACAGGTGAAAACGAATTACATTGGGGTAGGGGTCACAAAGCAGAATGATACAATTCAGCCCTTTAACTCTCCTATATACCCTGAAACAAATACAGTAGTTTTAAATCATCACAGGCATCAAATTGCTTACCCCTTTCTTACACCTAATAACCATCCTTGTGTTGTGATCTTGAAAATCCAAAACTGTTCTGGGTTGTGTGGAAGAGGTGAATTGCCCAACAACATATCAACATATTTCCATATCACAAAGTTCAGACACTGACTGAGCATTTTGATTAGCCAAAGCATCGCCAGCCTTTCTCTCATTCACTGTTGTTGCTGTCATCACTGTCGGAATACACCCCCAGGAGGCTGAGCGACAACGACCCATTCTGTGCTGTGATTGGCTTAGTAGCCTCCGTCGGTACAGTAGCAGCTGCCTTTGAAACTGCAAAGCAGGAAGTACTGAGGTTAGAATGACAAAGTCTATGTCCTTCGTCAGTGATTGGTCAACAGTAGAGATTCTTCAATAAAGTCTTTGTTGTCGTTCAACGAGAGACGACTCCTTTTTTACTGCGCATTTTTTCATTGAGAAATACTGCACCAAACATCTTAGTTAGATGTAAAATTGCACGACTAAGATCTCCTTGGCAAAATTACTTTGGTCGCCAGCTGTACGGTGTTTCCTCCGACACATTGGTGCGGCTGGATTTCCGGGTTAAGCGAGCAGTGTGTCAAGAAGCAGTGCGGCTTGGCGGGGTCGTGTTTCTGAGGACGCATGACTCTCGACCTTCGCCTCTCCCAAGTCCATACGGGAGCTGCAGCGATGGGACAAGACTAACTACCAATTGGATATCACGAAATTGAGGAGAAAAAAAGTTTTAAAAATAACAATAATTTTAAAAAAGTATGCCAGATTTCTTGAGTTCTATTTTGAGGAAGTGTACACTGGCTACAATGTCTCAAAATGCACAAAGTACTATTACTGTTTTTTTCTCGTTTTTCAAGCAAAAGTATTTTAAAGGAATATGTAAGCACACTAGTTCAGCTAGGTGCCTGCAGAACAGGAAATCACCCCAGTGTATACGAAGTCATTTCGATATTGCAGCTTCTGTCAAAGCCTCCATAGCTCACCTGTCTGTGTGTTAGAGCCTGCAGGAGTTACTGTGGTACCAGGTTTGGGAACAGAGGTCGCTGGTTTCTTCCTCACCACCAGTGTTCCCAGTACCCCTCCACCTCCCAGCCCCCCCACACTTCTCTCCCAGCTCTCCACCTTAGCCTTCTTCACCCCCCCCACTGACAGGCCCTGCAGAAACAACACACAGGACATAAGTAGGCATGTTGGTTAACATGTATTGTGAGGCCTGTGTGTGTTACCTGTGGGTCAGTGAGTCTGTCTGTGGTGAGGATGTCAGTAGGTCTGTCTGTGCTGGGTTTCTTTGGTCTGCTGCTGCTCTCGCTCTCCTGGTCAGAGTCAGAGTCGGAGTCTCTTAACCTCTTCACTAGAGCTCTCTCTAGCATCTCCCTGTAACACATACACAACCATTTTGTTATACTTGCACCATTTCTCAAAAAAAATTGCTTAACAATTTCCCTCTTTATTCTCATCAACCTCTCCCTCTCTGTCTGTACTCACCGCGTCTCCCTCTCGTCCTCCTCCTTCTCCTGCTCTTTGGTCCTCTGCTCCAGCTCTTTGTATGTTCCCAGCATTCCTTCGAAGTCCACCGAAGCCTGTCTCTGGTTCAACTCCTTGAGCTCCTGAAGATTCTCCAGAACCTCCATCTCCATCTTAGAGTCCCGTGTACGGTTCTCCAACACCTAGAACATCATCAGTACGGCTCTTCAACACAACATCAGTACTGTTCTCCAGAAACCTGGTAGAGAACATATCATCAGTCTGTCAGGTTCTCCAGCACTGTTTCTAGAGGTSTACCTTCATAGGGTTGTTCAACTCTTCCTCCTCCCTGTCCTTAGTTATCTTCTTCTCTTCCTCCTCTAGAAGTTTCTCCGCCTGGAAGTTCCTTGTGGCWCCGTGTTCCATGGCATAGTCTGTGTTCTCCGGATCAGTCTGTAGACAACACACTGGGTGAATACACACACGTTCTAAGACGTAGTTTATATTTTATGGATCAGTCTACAGACACACACTGGGTGAGTACACACACGCAGAAACAGATTTACCTTAAAGGTGATCTCAGCCAGGCATCTTGTACACTTGATGTAGAAGCGGAAGATGGGCAGTCCCATGTAGAGCTCATTCATCACAGTCTCCTTACGGGCGTTGAACTTCTTCCCCTTGTAAATGTACTCCCCACAAGTCTTACACCTGCAAGGCACACACGCAGGGACAGGGTCAGAGCACACAAACCACGCAGGGACAGGGTCAGAGCACACACACGCAGGGACAGGGTCAGAGCACACACACGCAGGGACAGGGTCAGAGCACACACACGCAGGGACCAGGGTCAGGGCACACACACGCCAGGACAGGTCAAGGGCACACACACGCAGGGACAGGGTCAGGGCACACACACGCAGGGACAGGGTCAGGGCAACACAACGCAGGACAGGGTCCCAGGGCACACACACGCAGGGACAGGGCACACACACGCAGGCAGGTCAGGCACACACACGCAGGGACAGGGTCAGAGCACCACACACGCAGGACAGGGTCAGAGCACACACACGCAGGGACAGGGTCAGGGCACACACACGCAGGGACAGGGTCAGGGCACACACACGCAGGGAAAGGGTCAGAGCACACACACGCAGGGACAGTGTCAGAGCACACACACGCCAGGACAGGGTCAGAGCACACACACGCAGGGAAAGGGTCAGAGCACACACACGCATTCATTCACTCACACCTCATGGTAGCTGTTTCTGGGCAGGGTTGTAGACTGTTGACATACCTCATGTTGAAGGGAGCCATCAGCCGGACCACATACTGCCGGTCTTTAGGGAGCTTAAGTTTGGGTATTTTAGCCGGGTCGAAGTCTGGCGGGTAGTATTTCTACAGGAGAGCGAGCACAGTCAGCAGTGTAATTTAACTGCAAAATATCTGATTCACATTGCCTTTATCAGTCATTAGTTACAATGAGAGTAAAACATAGAATAATTAGACAAACACAATTCACATAAAGAGATGAAAACATTCAAAGTTTACAGTGAGAGCCTACTCTAATCAGTATATCCTCATAAGCAAAGATAGACAGGAAACATAGCTAGTTAGTTAGCTACAATGAGTACGACTACTAGCTATATAGCTAGCTAAGCGTATTGAGCTAACTACTACTATTATGTAACTAGGTGTCATGATAAGCATAGAACAGTTTTTGCTTCAATGGCCAAGCCTGGCTAACACGCCGCTTGCTGCTAGCTAGCAAACATTGCATTCACTAAACAACTGCCCGTTCAGCGAATCGAGAAGAAATCAAGACATAGTAAACAAGAATTGTACTTACGTTTAACACTTTTCTTTCTGACATTCTTAATTGGAAATAAAAGCTAACTTTAGCGACGAAATGGAAGGATAAACTGTGATGATGTTAGCTAAACAGATCGCTAGCTTGCTGTTAATGCGAAGTTTGAGAAGGACAGAAAATAACTTCCGGTTCCAGTCTAGGTCCAGTCTTCACAATAAAAGTCGCTCTTGTAGAAAAGCACGTATTTAATATGACTAAATATATAAATATCGTTTTATGATTTATATTTTAATTCAAAACAATGATTGTGTCCATGAAAGTGGGGTTGAGTCCCTACCACAGTATCTAAGGAATAGAGTGTCAACATGGATCTGCATCACAGCAATATTATAAATTATGGATTAAATTTGCCATCACAAGAAAGGATTTCAGAATGACACCCATTAAAAAACATACATGTTTTTTTGTGAACTGAGGGAACGGGACTTGCATCTTTCCAACAGGGTTAACCTACTTTTTGGGAATTGTAAGGTGGCTCATTAGCGAGGATTGCTTCAATATACATGGTGTTTATAGCAGTGAATAAAAACAGACCTGAAGATCTTTTAAATGGCTCATTGTGATAAGGCCTTTATTTCCTGTGATAACTTTAGGATGTCTCCTCAGTCTCCTCAGTATGAGATCTCATATTATATAACATTAAAGCTTATGAGCAACTGAAACAGTGTTTTTTTCACAGCAATAAAATTAATTTCCTGTATTTAACATCATATGCTTGGTCAATTTTGTTAAACATTTTTTTATTTAACTAGGCAAGTCAGTTATGAACAAATTCTTATTTACAATGACGGCCTACACTGACAAAACCCAGACGTTGGGCCAATTGTGCACCACCCTATGGGACTCTCAATCACGGGCCGGTTGTGATACAGCCTGGAATCAAACTCAGGTTCAAGCACTGAGATGCAGTGCCTTAGACCGCTGCGCCACTTGGGAGCCCCAATATGAGAGGTTCAGCATGAATTTTTCACAATCTAAAAGTAAATATTTTGGCCAAACTGGTGGCAGTTGAAGAGTTAATTGCAAACTATGTCATTGTTTATTTAGATTTTTTTTTTTACCCCTTCGGAGGACAAATATATATATATTTTTTTTACAGCTTTTTTTGCTACATATACATACATTTTACCTATACATTTTACATATACATTTTACATACATATGTCATTGTAGATGAAAATGTTTTTCTCATTAATTATGTCATTTTCTCTTGAACCATATGGACCTGATTCTAATAATTAGTTGGTTGATAAACTGAATCAGGTTAGTTACAAGAGGGGTTGGAGTGAAAACCTACATGACGGTAGCTCTCCAGTAACAGGGTTGGAGAGCCCTGTTCTAACCTAGAAATTAATGGATAATAAAGAACTAATTCATATTTTACATGAGTACGTTTGTAAAAGTATGAATTACCAAAGTTAACATCGATTTCCATGTTAACATTCCGTTAACTTTGGTAAATTACCTGTAGTTTTACAACCCTAGTGTTGCACACTATCAAATCAACCTAGGGGTAGGCACTGTTAGCTAGGGGGTAAGGACTTTATTTGGAATCCAGCCGATGAGAGGAGACTTTGGATTGTGGGCAGCTTTGCAGAACAGTCAATATTAGAATATTAGTTAGTCAGTCAGTCACTGTAGCCTGTCTGTTCTTAACATAAGAGGAATGTACGTCCAGCATTGTGTGTGTGTTCTGTTCTGGCTGTGTGTGTGTGCTGTGGTGACTCTTCTCAGCGGTGTACTCAGCAGCGATGGGACGGTTCCGACGGTTCCATCAGGAGAGAACAGAGCAGAAATGGGTGAGACTGCATTCTCAGAAATGAGGACCTGTCTGGAATACTTAAAGATAGCTCTCTTCTCTCCTTTCCTTCCATCTCCACATCCCCTGTTTCTTTCCTTTCTCTGTCTCTGTCTCGCCCCCTCCCCTCTCCACCCCTATTTCCTACTTTCCCCTTGCACTGCTTTCTCCCTCTCCCCTGAGTGTATTTGAGGGGTGAGTTCTGAGTGTGTGTATCCTATGCCACTGGCAGACCCCCCCTCCCCTCCAGAGGTACGTTGCTGGTCTCCCAGTTACCCCTTCAAAGCCCTCTGCTCATGGCCTGAGCCTCCACAGACCCAGCTTCCCATACAGTACAGCGCCACCTACAGGTAAACTGTTTGTTTGTGTGTGTGTGTGTGTGTGTGTGTGTGTGTGTGTGTGTGTGTGTGTGTGTGNGTGTGTGTGTGTGTGTGTGTGTGTGTGTGTGTGTGAGAGAAAGAGTTTGAGAGAGAAGCTTATAGATGCTCAAAACATCCCCCTTTCTCAGTTAATCACTCCGTATGTCCTAGTATGAAAGGCGGAGAGATCCAGCAGTGCCATCCCTACCCTACCTCCGTGCATCCTCTCCCCAGCCCAGAGTCCTCTCTCCCTGGGGTGAATGGCTCCTCTCCAGGGGCGAGGTGGCTCTGTGTCCTAAAGGGTTTAAAGCTCTACACGTCTTACAAGCTCAACATCACAGGAGTCAACCGTATGGGCAGCGCCTCCCACCTACAGGCCTTCACTGTAGAGGACATTGGTAAGAACCTGTCTCTCTGTCTCTGTCTCTCCCACCTATTGGAATAGTAGTAGCAGAATCATTGTGAACCTGTGTGTGTGTGTGTGTGTGTGTGTGTGTGTGTGTGTGTGTGTGTGTGTGTGTGTGTGTGTGTGTGTGTGTGTGTGTGTGTGTGTGTAGTGAAGCCGGACCCCCCTGTGAATGTGACTGTGCAAGTCGTTCCCGGGAAGCTGAGGCTTGTGGTGAAGTGGGCCCCTCCCCCTTCCTGGTCTGACCGCACCCTCTTCCCCCTGAAGTACCAAGTCAGATACCACTGGGACAACAAGGGTACCCCACATGAGATCACTGTGAGTGCAGACTCTTATTGTGTCTGTGCGACCCTCTCTTTATCTCCTTTTCTCACTCTCTCTTTCCTCCCTCCTCTCTCTCAATCTCTCTTTCCTCTCCCCCCTCTCTTACCCCCCCCCCCCCCCACTGTCTCTATCTCTCTGTCTCCCTTTGTCTCTGTAGTTGGATCCGTTTGAGGACACCAAGAAAGTTCTACCAGGGCTGTCTCCTGAGAGGTCTTATCTAGTTCAGGTGTGTTCCATGGAACTGATGGGGCTGGGACAGAGCAGTGATTGGAGCCTACCTATTACTGTCACTATACCTGCACACTGAACACACACACATACACACTGAGATAACACAGGCATATATGCGCATGTGTACACACACATACACATACACACACACACAGCGATCCCACACATAGATCAACACAGGTCACACCCATAGATCAACCGCATTTGTAAACCACAACTTGGCTTAACAATGATAATAAAAACACTTTATTTGTAAAGCATGTTTCCAACATTGTGCTAAATGTGCTCATTAAAACAACACAGTGGTATTTAACTCAGAATGGTACACACTGTGATGCAGGAGGTATTTCAATCTGACCCTTCAAAGAGAGACTCAGCAATAGATATCATGCACATATTGGGGAAACTTCCTGCTCTAACATACATACATAAACAACAACAGAATTCAGAATTACCAAGACTGCCACTATTGTCTCTCCCTAATTTGCATTGCTGCTGTTTCTGTAAGCAGAAATCAAACCCGCAGTGCATAATGATGTCAACTTGCTGAGTTAGCTTTAAGTTACTGTAGAGGGTATCTTTACATAAAGGGTGTGGAGGCAGAGAGAGGTAACTAAAGACTGTGAGCAGAGCCCTGACCAACAAACACGGGTTAATTATTAACAGGCAAACACCGCACGCGCAGTAACGGACCCTGCAGCCATGTCATCAAAATCAGACAAACAACACGGGCGTTGACCCTAAACATGCTGAGTAAACAGAAGTCGGGTGCTACCGATTAGTGATCGACACAAGCTTGCCACTGTAGTGAACATGAAAATTGGACTCGTAAATGTTCTGTTACAAAGTACTTTTAGAATAAAACAGGGCACAGGAGTCATTGGTTGTAAGACCAGTCATGTATAAACTGGTTAATGGAGTCATGTATAGATTACATATAGAGAACATCATTCCTGTTCCCCCAGTGTAACATCAGTAACATAAACATGACAGGCTATAAGTGCATAGAGGAACACAGCTGTGTGTCTGGGGTATGTGTCTGGGGTGTGTGCGAGTGTGTGTGAATAGAATGACTTCCAAACTCTTTCAAACCAAACATAATTCATAATTAAGTCAATAACATTATCAGTAACCAAACATAACTTATAACAAAACATAATAGTTTAAATATGATAGTACAATTCGTAGAAAAATACATTAGCATTAGGTCAGAGAGTTTTCCTGGGCAGAGCCTATGATCAGGAAAAACTCCTGACCCTACTTATATTAAAGACAGATCTCCACACTGTTACAGACAACAATGTCAGTCTATAGTCTTTAACGGTAAGCCCCCCCCCCCCTCCCCTGCAGACCAGGGTTCCCAAATAGTGGGTC
>NC_036867.1:37978930-37986968 GCF_002910315.2 Salvelinus sp. IW2-2015 | reverse complement strand
AGAAATTGACTCCAGCATTTCCACAAACTCCGTGTGAAACTCCAATAAAAATCAGTCGGAAACAACCACCACCAGAGGAGTAATGAACTCCAAGTGTTGTGATGCCCAGGGAGAAGCAGGAGTTCTGGGAGGTGGAGCAGGACCTTCTTCGGGCTGTGGGTCCCTGGCCCAGGCTTCTGAGACTGATCGCTGGCCCGAGTAGTCCGGCTCTGGATCAAAATTAAAATCACATCCAACTTTATTTTAAGGGAAACATCCTAATACTCTAGTCTAGAGGAAGATATATGCAAGAAAAATACTATACAAAATATTAAATTGTAAATAAAATAAATAGCTAAAAAAGCTAATTAAATACACCTACAGCCTACATAAAATAAAATATAAAGCTATGAACCTGCATAGAGAAGGATGGCCGTCGTGTGAGGTAGACGCTCGGGTCAGTACTTTTGTAGCGTCCTGGTCCAGGGTTATGGACCGGTTTTCTGATGTAACTCCTGCCTGTCTGCACCCCGCCAAGCTGTAGCTGGCACTGGGCGTGTCACGACTTCCGCCAAAGTCGGTTCCTCTTCTTGTTCGGCGACGTTTGCCGGTCTTCTAGCCATCGCCGAGCCACCTTTCATTTTCCATTTGTTTTGTCTTGTTTTCCCACACACCTAGTTACATTTCCCTCATTACTTGTCGTGTATTTAACCCTCTGTTCCCCCCCATGTCTTTGTGTGAAATTGTTTGTTGTAAGTGCTCATTTTGACTGGTGCGCGACAAGTTTTGTACCCATATTTGTATTTCTGGATGCCGTTTGGTTTTGATAATTAAACTACTCCGGTTATTATCCAGTTCTGCTCTCCTGCATCTGACTTCCCTGCCACCAGTTACGCACCCCTTACAGACGGCTTTTGGGGCACCTGGGAACCCAGCAGGTTAGGGTGGGTGTACCTGGGAGGATGATTAAAATGATATGAATGATATTAGGGTCACTCTTTACGCCCTCTCCCTCTCTCTCTTCATTTGTACCGCGTCAGGGCGGGCACAGAAATCCATTATACGGTAGTGTGACCGAGAGCCAATGGTGTAGGAGGGAGGCCTGAGATGAGGTTTCTCTGGCTGTAGGCACCTGGACCTGGAGTCTGGAAGAGTCAGCTAGAAGTGAGAGTGATGGAGAGAGGGGGGGGAGGGGGGGGGGAGGGTGAGGGGAGAGAAAGAGAGAGATAGAGAAGAGAGAGGGGTGAGAGAGAATAGAGAGAGAAATGTAAAGAATGTCCAGCAACAAATGCCCACTGGCGGAATAGAGTTTGATTGAAAAATGTATCTGATTCAGGAGTAGCTAGTCTCACCTTCATGTCTTCCCTGCCTAGCATGGAGTAAGAAGGGGTACCGACGCAGCCGAACCGGGTCTCATCTGGTATCGATGAGGTACGGGCCCTGGACTGCAATCCACGGAGACCACTGTGGAGAAGAACGCACCAATAATTCATATTAATAAGGTCAAAGGTGAATTTAAAGGGCAAACTTGAGGAAAATGTCAGCAGTATTTCCATCGACTTCTGCTTCCTTCCCGACTAGCTGGAGTGTGAATCCTCATGCAACGCGTGTGAATAAGGTCTACTACTCACCATACAAGGAGAATAGGCAAGGAGACTGAGATTGACCTCAGAGACTTACTGTTGCTGCTCATACGTCTGTGGAAGGTGCAGGCGGGGCTACTGGCTTGGTGAGGTCATTGTTGATGTAGCCAATGGTTGGAGGAAAGCATAGCGACCGGGGCCTGGCCCTAGCAACAAGTAATGATGGTGAAGATAATGATCATGTTTATTTTCCAGTCATGTGAAAACATGACTCCTACTCGTTTCTAGAGCTTCTACATTTCACTTTTCCATTGATGTTAAAACAGAAATATGACAGTGTTGAGTACTGTCCCTGTCAACTAAATTCAAGTTTTAATTAAACATGTTGCATAAAGATGTCTTCAAAAAACCTTTCTCTTTGCCAATTATCGGACGTCTCTAACCTCCATGATTTGTCAATCTCTCTCTCTATTTTCCTACCCCCTCTTCTTTTACACGTTGTTCTTCTGTCACTCCCAGCTAGGGTGCCAATCCTCGAGAATGCTTTCTCTCCCAGAGCAGTCAGTTGTGTCTGCAGCCCTTTGATTCGCTGGCAGCTAGAAATGCAATCACCACAACAATAACAAGCAGGAGAAGAGATTCGGTCTGGTTTGAAATAAAGTTGACAAACTCTACTCCGTGCACACAGATCTCTCTCTCCTCTCTCTTTTCCTCTCTTCTTCCTTCTCTTCCCTTTACTCTTTGCTGTTTTGTCACTGATTCACTCCCGGCACCATCCAGCCTCTTCAGGGAAAGCACAGCCTCAAAGGCTGAATTATAGATGGTCTTTACAAGCTGAGGAAACGTTATTCTCCATTCTGCAGCCCTGGGTTAACCTAAATCACCATCTCGCTTCTCTTCTTAGAGTTCATGTGTCATAGAGGTGACTCCATGTCCATGTGATGAGTACGCTTCTTTGGCGACTGAAGACTTATGGTAGCTATTCAAGGCTTTAGCTAATGCCCAGGCTTTAGCTCAGCTGGTTAATATTGTTGTGGCACAGATGACCAAAGTTAAACCCATGTAGTCACGCATAGACAATTAGCTACACTTGCCCACCTGCAGCAATCGTTAGAATGCCCCCCTGTCTCTCTGGTACACACTGTGATGCAGGAGGTATTTCAATCTGACCCTTCAAAGGGAGACTCAGCAATAGGATATCATCGCACATATTGGGGAAACTTCCTGCTTAACATACATACATAAACAACAACAGAATTCAGAATTACCAAGACTGCCACTATTGTCTCTCCCTAATTTGCATTGCTGCTGTTTCTGTAGCAGAAATCACCGCAGTGCATAATGATGTCATATTGCTGAGTGTAGCTTTAAGTTACTGTAGAGGGTATCTTTACATAAAGGGTGCTGGGAGGCAGAGAAGGTAACTAAAGGTGTGAGCGAGCAAGCCCTGACCAACAAACAATGGGAAGTTCCAACTTACTATGAGCGAAAACACAGTCTACATGAACCTCAACGAAAGTATCTCAGCCTCTCGCAGTGCGCTTCGGTAGCAAATTGCCAAATGCCTTGTACAAACAAATAGTAACGCAAGTATAAACACCACTAGGGACCCAACGCAGCCGTGGTAAACAACTAGCGCACTACAGGCAGAGGAGACACCGTGAATACTGTCTCCTACGCAGTGCAAGCCATGATCGAACGGAACTTTAGTCTAGCATGAACACAAGGTAGCCAAAACTACACATCCCAGGAACAACAGGCAAAGGACCTTGTGAAGATGCCTTTAGAAACAGGCTACCAAGAAGTATCTATATCCACAGTAAAACGAGTGCACTGTTCACCGTTCACACCAAAAGTTCGTTCATCTCTAGAGAGTCACCGAGACGTGTGAGCGTCCTTCTATATCCGTAGCCATAACCTGAAGGCCGGCTCAGCAGAGGAAGATTAGCCAGGTGACTGCTTCACAAGAGACCGCCACTAAAAAAGACAGGCACGACGGGTTCTAGTTGGTTACTAGAACGACCTGGTCCCGGCACGATTGGGGACAAAGATACAGACAGTTCCGATTGGGTCATCATTGTTTAAGACTGGGATGTGACTAGAAACATTACTATGGTCCTCCATCTCTACTGTTCCTCCCAGTATGTTAGCTTCCACTAGAGGGTGCTGTGGATCTCTAGCTTTTCAGAGCTGCCAGTATTTCCACAGTAAGAAGAAGATCACTCTTCCTCAACTTCTTCTTCCTCCATGTCTTGTTAAATAATTACAGCATAGTCTAGGGCTGCTGTTGTAGAGACACTGTCCCCAAAATTGTATTTATGCCCCCTTCTTCCGTCGCTGAATGGTGTATGCAAAACCACAGCATTTAGGAGAAACCATTTTTCACACACATGATGTTGTCTTGACTTTGTTGCTGGTTGTTTAAAGGCAGGGGTGATGCGTARTATGACTTATCCCCTTGTAGGACCTGAGAGAGAGAAAAACTAATTAGGATTTCCCTGAACAAGAAAAGCTGAACGATTCAAACATGATGATACAAATGATTCAATAAGACATGCCTGTGTGTGTGGTTGTTGTATGTGAGTGCAGGTGAGTTCTACTTAGATCCTTACCTACCTGGTTGCGTGTTTTGTGGCTCTTCTGCATCCAGACTCTCCATTGGTCGTAGAGTTTGATTGACATGCCGCCGCAGCCATACGCATGATTCCGTACCCAGCCGAAGAACTGCTTCAGCTCTCGACGTAACGTAGAATTGGAGTCTCCAGACTTGGAGTCCACACGAACTGATAACACACGCTCTGTAGGAGGGAGAAAGGGGGTTAGAGTGTGTGTTTGGGTGTATGTGTGTGTGTGTGTGGTGTGTGTGTTGTGTTGTGTGTGTGCGTCCTCACCACTATGAGGTGTAGAAGCAGCAGTAGGATGGCTCCATTCAATCCAGATACCAGCCCTACGAGACCCATAGATCCTACTGGGTTACAGCGCACTGCATAGAACACACTGGATTACTACACACACACACACACACACACACACACACACACACACACACCACACACACACACACACACACAACACACGACACACACACACACACACACACACACACACACACACACACACCATGCACACACACACCACACACACACACACCGTACCTGGACAAAATACACAGTACCGCGGTCTCAGGCCTGCCAGACGACATGATGTCTGGTCCAACGTCATCCATGACTTCCAGTCTGAGATGTTCCTCCAGCTGTAGCGTATCTGGTACTTTGGCCTGGAACAGGAAGTCTTTGAGAGCTGGGGGAGACTCCCATCGAACACTCAGATGGTCCTCCAGGTCACCCACACGACTCACACTCACACTGACGGCGGGTCCGTTGTTACTGTGGACGGGGAGGGGAAAGAGGTAGCGTAACTCAGAACTACTTTAAAACAGAAATCGTCTAAAATAATGTTATTTTCTTTCTTCTCTGAGTT
Source organism: Salvelinus sp. IW2-2015 (assembly GCF_002910315.2). Lineage (NCBI taxonomy): Eukaryota > Metazoa > Chordata > Actinopteri > Salmoniformes > Salmonidae > Salvelinus > Salvelinus sp. IW2-2015. The sequence goes on along the minus strand of NC_036867.1, from coordinate 37,981,926 downwards.
AATTGGATCTGACCGTAAGAGTAAGTCATACAGCACAGGTATTGTTAGTTGTGTGTTATTAGTTTCAGTGTGGAGGGAAATGAGGGAGCAGCGAGTAGTAACTCGAGTGAGTGTAAAGCGTCAATCGCCCACCTTCCTAGCCCTGCCCCATCCGCAGGGTGTGTGTTGTGTGTGTGGTGTGTGTGTGTTGTGTGTGTGTTGTGTGTGTGTGTGTGTGTGTGTGTGTGTGTGTGTGTGTGTGTGTGGTGTCTGTGTGACCCCAGCGTGAGTAAAAGGAAAATGAGCTCATCAAAAGGAAGGGTGTGTCTGGTCTTCCCAATTCTACAAAATGCCGTCCTCCCCCATTTGTGGTGTGTGTGTGTGTGTGTGTGTGTGGTGTGTGTGTGTGTGTGTGGTGTGTGTGTGTGTGGTGTTGTTGTGTGTGTGTGTGTGTGTGTGTGTGTGTGTGTTGTGTGGTGTGTGTGTGTGTGTGTGTCCCCCTACCCCAAAATCCTGGTTGGAATCTAAGTAGTAGGATGAAGAGGTCCTAGATGTTTATCTTAGGTCAGTTTTACAATTCTCCACTAATGGTTACTGTTAGGTCTTGAGTTAGGTAAGCTGATCCTGGATATGTGCCCCAGGGCAACTTTTAACTGGGGCAAGATGTAAAGCTCTAAAGCCAGAGGGTTCAAAGTTCAGGCACTTACTCTCTCTCTGTCTCTCTATCTGTCTCTCTCACACACACACACTGGCAGTACGCACACATCACCCCACGTCTAGGATATCCTCAGGTGATGACATCAGAGGTGGCTGAGCCGAGCTGATTGGTGCTTCCACCCAGATCTCGGAGGGCGTGAAGAGGGCGAGGTCACGAGGTTGTAGCAAGAGTACGGCTGGGCGGCATTCAACTCCTCACATTCTCTCTCTCTGCCATACACCTACACCACACACACACACACACACACAACACACACACAAACACACACCAACACACACACACACACACAACACACACAACACCACAACACACACACACACACACGACACACACACACACACACACACCACACAACACACACACACAACACACACACACACACACACACACGTTAATAGACTCAGACTATTAGAATGAGAATGTGTGTGTGTATGCGTGTGTATTAAGTGTGTGTAAGGAGTGTGTACTGGTTTGTATTTGAGTGTGTATTTGGTCTTGATGAAGGTCTCTCCCTGTCCTCCTGGTGCCCATCGACAGGTCAGGTCTTTAGTGTTTCTGGACCAGCAGGTAAGTTGACTGGCTTCACTGGAGGCACTGAGGGAGGGTGGTGGCGGGAGAGAGGATTATTATTTTAGTCTAGAATGTTCTTTGTCTGTCTGGGGTTCAACAATTCTGGGACTTTGCCAAGATTCCATCCGTTCTGAACACAAGGTGTTGAACAGGGACGTCATGCTGCTAGATTAGGGCACTGGACAACACTGTGTGCGTGTGTCTGTCAGACCTGTGTGTGTATGTGTGTGTGCGTGCTTATGTGCGTTTGTCTGTCAGACCTGTGTGTGTATGTGTGTGTGCGTGCTTATGTGCGTGTGTCTGTCAGACCTGTGTGTGTATGTGTGTGTGTGTCAGACTCCATGTCCAGGGAGTAGTAAAGGGAGTAATGCACCACAACATGGTGTAATAACACAGGAGTTAACAGGACTAAAGACCCTACAGTTACTCATGAGACTGGTATAACACTGTTAACTTTTAGCTATGTGTGTGCGCTAGATGCTGCTGCTAGATGTGTGTGTGTGTGTTGCTCCACTTACTCCCAATGTAGAGGCAGGACCCGGCTAGAACATGTCCTCCATGGTTGTGACACACCAGGTTGTCCCCTGACCTCTGCCTAGAGGCTGGCAAGCCCGGCAGGGTGACACTGAGGGCCGTAGGGCTTAACACGCTGTAGGAAGAGCTGGGCAGCCGGTGGCCATTCAGGCTCCAGAACAGAGAGCTGGCGTGGAGGCCCAGATCAGGGCTGACTGAACATGTGGCAGTGAGGGTGGAGCCGATGGGCAAGGCTGGGTCCTGGGGGAAGATCCCTGCCATCTCTGGAGGGGAGAGATGGGATGAGTGAATTCATGGATGAAAGAATGGTTGATTGAACTGTTGATTCCCAGTAAGCAGAGGGAAAGAGACAGACGAGAGGGGAGAGAGAGAGAGATGTGTTTTTACTGATTCAGAAGAGAATATCCGACAAATAGGCTACTGTATTCTAGAACACAGCAGTAACTCCCAGGTCAGTGGTGAACCCAGATTTCCACTTCCATAGACCCAGAGTGTTTATCACGTCGTCAGACCTCTATAAGTCTCATCCTCAAGCCACGAGTGTTGAACAGCTGCCTCAGATAAAGGCTGTGTTGTGCTTTGAGGAAGCTCTTATGAAGACGTTCATTTGACCAAAACTCCTCCTCAACCACACATACACACACACACACACACACACTATTTACACCAAAACACTGGCAACGCTGATGCTGTAAATGTATCATCGTGGAAAGGAAGCCAGGCCGTGATTAGCCAATCAAACAACGATCCAGCTCCATAACAATCATGGTCTCACCACTGCAGTATTACAGGAAGGGCAGAGGGAATGCCCCTGAATTAAGGAGCAGAACATTCAGTCCGAAGACCTCAACGACAGATGCAATTACACTTGTGTATTTTACTCTCCTAATGCGTGAGTAAATACACAAGAGCTTTAGCCCTAGGGTTCTGAAGAAGTAACTATGGGCTGTAAAATAGTATTTGTTTCTAGAAAGGAGGTCCCCTGAGGTAAGGCTGATCACATACCACCCTGCATACCACTGCTGGCTTGCTTCTGAAGCTAAGCAGGGTTGGTCCTGGTCAGTCCCTGGATGGGAGACCAGGTGCTGCTGGAAGTGGTGTTGGAGGGCCAGTAGGAGGCACTCTTTCCTCTGGTCTAAACAAAGATCCCAATGCCCCAGGGCAGTGATTGGGGACACTGCTCTGTGTAGGGTGC
>NC_036867.1:37958879-37974376 GCF_002910315.2 Salvelinus sp. IW2-2015 | reverse complement strand
CTTTCTCTCTTTCTCTCCCTCTCTTCTTTGAGTCAGTTAGTGTAACAGAGACTAAGAATGTTAACTGATTCAGAGGCAAATGTCCCACAATGCCATGCTTTCTCTTGGCTCCGGGAGGCGCCCGTTGTTCCCGAGGTGATTCCCGCTCGTGGTGTGGCGACTGTGTCCGGGCATCCCGTAAGTGTGAAGAAAAGATTTGAATGAACAAGAAAACCCTGTGTTGTGTCACTTATAAGCCACTCTAAGACTGTAAGAATGAAACAGATTTGCTAAAGGGGGTGTCGATTGATCGGAAGGGACTGAAAGGAAAATGTTTCTCATCAATGAAAAAAAGATTGTCTGTTAGTTGGCACACACACACACACACACACTGAGGGTAAGATGGTTCTGGATCTGTGACTGACTGCCTACAACCATGCTGAAACATTGAGGAGAACAGAATGGAGATGGTTCAATCCAGTATTACTGTAACAGACATGGGAAGACAGGCGTATTCCCTTTAAACCAGACCACGCTGATGGGAACATGGGCCTATGGCAAAACCATGAGGCTGATAAAAGTGGCTTAACCCTGTGAGACCTACAGTTTTGCCAAAATGCAACCCTGCCTGAATTGCATCATGTAAACTAAACAATGATGTCAAACACTACCTAGTGCATCTCCTTAGACCCAGATTCATGTCGTACTAGTATTTGTTGTGTCAGTATGATTATTGTGGTATCAGTAGCCTCTGAAACACTAGAAACCTGTCCTCTCATCTGAGACCCCTACACAAGCATAGTGTATGTTGGTAGCCATCCATGCAAGTACATTACTTGAAATATTTTTTTCTGTGTTCTGATTATGTAAAAAATGAAAATAAATCAAGAAACAAACATTCTGAGCCAGAGCTAGAGGTAGTTTTGTAAGTGATGCAAAAATGCAACATTGGGCTTAAAGGGTTGCAAAACGGAGAGATTGTCCATATTTGTAGAATTTGGAAGAGAAACAATCAAAAACTTCCATAGCTATTTTGATGTTCCTTCTACACATCAAAAGAACAGGCAACAAAAAGAAGTGTGGTTTATGAGGTCAAAATACTGCCATTGACAACCATTAACTTTGTTGTAAAGGAGTAAGATAGTTCAGCCAGAAAGGACAACTAAATAAAGTAMGTTAGATGTTCTTCATACATAGAAAAAACATTAAATAGTTGATCATTTCAAAAATATATGTTCAAATTTGCTATTTTAGACGAAATGACTTCATTTCAGATTCATATCCCATTTGACATTAATTCATGTTTTGGATTCATTTTGATGTGATTTTTATAGATTTTCACAGTTTTCTTAAGGTAAAGTTTTCATACATTGAAGCCCAATGTGGCTTTTTGCAAAGTTACCAGAAAATTGTTCTATAAACTTGAAATTCAAAAATCTAATTATTTTCATATCGGGGGCCTATTACAAGTATTTCTGAAGGGGAATGGCATGCTTTCCTCATTTCGTTCTATGCTTGCGTCTCACAGGGGAAGGATGATTCCATTAAGGGGCACATCAAAATGGAATCCAGTACTGTAGATTCCAGTACAATAGAATAGAATAGATTGTGATGATACGTGTATTATTCTCCTCTGATTATGGACCCTGCAGAAGGTTTTAGCAGAGGTTACAGTTAGAGCCCTCTAATCAGGACTGGGAACCACTCCAACTCTATCTGAGTACAAGATGATGTACCAGGGGAGAGATAGAAAGAACGGGAGGGAGGAAGAAAGAAAGACTGATGGAGCAAGAAAGTGAGGGGGATAGAGAGACAAAAAAGTTGGAGAGAGAAAGGGAGAGATAGAAAGAGAGAGAGGTAATCAGAGAAAAGCAGAGAGAGATCATTTCCTCTCAACATACCTAGAGGCAAGCCCCAGAGGTCCAATCCTGCCTGATTAGGAGAAGAATGTTGTTTGAAGACCATCAGTACCTGGTTATGAACCAGTTCCATCCAGAGACACAAAGCAGGGCTACTCCTTTCTGAGGAATTCAGAGGGATTGTGCATATGTGTGGGGACTATATCCCTGAAAAAGGAGAGAACCAATCAGACTGTCATTCCTCCTCCTCACATAGACAGACTCTCTCTCTCTTTCTCAATGGTTTCCCTGAAATAATGCATGACAGATGTATGTCAACCTCTTTCTTCTCCCTCTCTCTGTCTGTCTCTCTTATGGCAGGGCCTCCAAAACATGCCAACGTAACTTATGTTTCTCCTTCTCTGTCTCCCTACGTCTCTCTCTCACCCTCTCTCCCTCTGTTCCCATCTGGACCCAATGTGTCGGTCTACTCTATGCCATCAACAATCAAAAAAAGCAAAACACTACATTGAGGAGAAGGGGATCAAGGTTTTGTCTGTAAATCCCTCTGGTTTTATAGCCTGAATTACAAGTATATGTGAAGTGCGTGTTCATTTGAACTAGCTGGGTTGGATAGATTGGATACTGGCTGCTTTCACCCGTAYGCTACTCCCCAATCCAATAATGTYGAGCTACAGTACGACTGGGAGGGCCTGCTGCTCCATTTCTATCCATTGGAGGGCAGTACCTACAAGCTTGTTCTGTGTGTGTCAATGGCTGTATATGTAAGCAATAAGACCCGAGGGGGTGTGGTATATGGCTAATATACCACGGCTAAAGGTTGTTCTTATGCACGATGCAACGCGGAGTGCCTGGACACAGCCCTTAGCCATCGTATAATGGCCATATATCACAAACCCCCGAGGTGCCTTATTTCTATTATAAACTGTTTACCAACGTAATTAGAGAAGTAAAAATAAGTGTTTCATCATACCCATGGTATATGGTCTGATATACCACAGCTGTCAGCCAATCAGCATTCAYGGCTCGAAACACCCAGTTTATAACAGTGCATATCATATATTTCTGCATATCRCAACTCCCCCTGAAACACCCGCAGGGAGTCAGGTCAAGGCCAGGGTCGCCATTGTACAGCGCCCCTGGAGCAATGAGGGTTAAGTTCCTTGCTCAAGGACATAGCAACAGATTTTTTCACCTTGTCGGCTTCGGTCTTCGACTAGCAGCCTTTCGGTAAATGGTCCAATGCTTTAACCTCGAGGCAACCTGCCTGTATACATTTGTTTTATTACTGTTTACCCTCAAATAATTTTCATATTAGGTTATCAAATATATATAATAATATTTAATAATCTTCTATCATTTCCCCTTTCCCCTCTGCTACAGCCTCTGTGAAAACCACCACTGCCTCTGCTGTCTCTCAGGGCACTGCCAGTTCTACTACAGTCTCTGTAAGTGCTCTTCTCTGCTATAGCCGCTAAGATGAAACTCAGAACATTTCTTAACTAATATCATTACAACCATTAAAACATGGCAGAAACAAAACTGTATCAGTGTAACGGTTCTGTAACGACCAACGCTGGGCGACGAAAAGCAAGTACAGGGTGTGGATTTAATAATAAATAGACATGAAACAAAACAAGAACAGCGTCTGGACAGGAGAAACATAACTACATCAATGCTGACTCGGGAATGAAACTGAGGAAGTGACAGATATAGGGAAGGTAAAGGACATGATGGAGTCCAGGTGAGTACCATAATTAAGCGCAGGTGCATGTAACGATGGTGGCAGGTGTGCGTAATGAGTGAACTGGTGACCTCGAGCACCGAAGAGGGGGAGTGGGAGGAGCAGACGTGACAATCAGTGTTTTGATATGATGAAGATATTGTGAGTAATCATATTCATCTATTTTTGTCTTGTTTCATTTTCAGGAGAGCTGATTAGTGTGTGGACTACCTGCTCAGGCAGACTGGGAAGGCCATGCAGGACATGGGCCCTGAGTCGGAGGAGACTGATTTTGAGGACTATGCAATGGACCCCACAGTTGGTAGTCTTCTGGATGCCTTCACCACCACCACCAGTACTGACTTCTCTGATGCCAGCCCCACCCAGGCTGCTCCCACTACAGTCCAACCTGCTGAGTGCCCCACCCAGGCTGCTCCCACTACAGTCCAACCTGCTCCGTGCCCAACCCAGGCTGCTCCCACTACAGTCTAACCTGCTGCGTGCCCCACCCAGGCTGCTCCCACTACAGTCCAAACCTGCTGCGTGCCCCACCCAGCTGCTCCCACTACAGTCCAACCTGCTCGCGTGCCCCACCCAGCGTGCTCCCACTACAGTCCACCTCCTCCGGCCCCACCCAGGCTGCTCCCACTACAGTCCAACCTGCTGCGTGCCCCACCCAGGCTGCTCCCACTACAGTCCAACCTGCTCCGTGCCCCACCCAGGCTGCTCCCACTACAGTCTAACCTGCTGCGTGCCCCACCCAGGCTGCTCCCACTACAGTCCAACCTGCTGCGTGCCCCACCCAGGCTGCTCCCACTACAATCCAACCTGCTGCGTGCTCCACCCAGGCTGCTTCCTCCAGTGCCAAGTCTGCTGCAACTAGTACCTGCTTTCTTCACCCACATCCCAGTCTGCTGCCAGCCAACTCCACCCATGAAAAAAAACTTGATTGTTTTGATAAGTGGCAACGCATCACTGTCACGTTCCTGACCTGTTTTCCTTGTTTTTGTATGTGTTTAGTTGGTCAGGGCGTGAGTTGGGGTGGGCATTCTATGTTAAGTGTTTCTATGTTGGGTTAAATGTGTTGCCTGATATGGTTCTCAATTAGAGGCAGGTGTTTGACGTTTCCTCTGATTGAGAACCATATTAAGGTAGGCTGTTCTCACTGTTTGTTTGTGGGTGATTGTCGCTGTGTCTGTGTTTTGTTGCACCACACGGTACTGTCTCGTTCGTTCATTCGTTTTTCCTGTTCGTGCGTTCTTCGTTTTATGTAGTTCTCATGTTCAGGTCTGTTTAACGTCGTTTGTTGTTTTATAGTTTATTCAAGTGTATTTCGTGTCAGTGTTCGTCTTGCCTATTAAATTCATTATGTATTCATCACCCGCTGCGCCTTGGTCCTCTCTCTCACCAAAAGACGACCGTTACAGAATCACCCACCAACAAAGGATCAAGCAGCGGTGTAACGGGCAGCAGCAACAGCGCAAGAAGGAGGAATGGACATGGGAGGACGTTCTTGGACAGCAAGGGTTGCTACACATGGGAGGAGATCCTGGCTGGTAAAGATCGCCTCCCATGGGAACAGCTGGAGGCAATTAGGAGAGCAGAGGCAACCGGAGAGAGGAACCGGCGTTATGAGGGTACGCGGCTAGCACGGAAGCCTGTGAGTCAAGCCCAAAAATGTATTGGGAGGGGGGCTACAAGGGAGTGTGGCGAAGTCAGGTAGGAGACCTGCGCCAACTCCCCGATCTTACCGTGGAGAGCGAGAGTACGGGCAGACACCGTGTTATGCGGTAGAGCGCACGGTGTCTCCTGTACGTGTGCATAGCCCGGTGCGGGTTATTCCACCTCCCCGCACTGGCAGGGCTAGATTGAGTATTGAGCCGGATGTCATGAAGCCGGCCCAACGCATCTGGCCACCAGTGCGTCTCCTCGGGCCGGCATACATGGCACCAGCCTTACGCATGGTGTCCCCGGTTCGCCTACATAGCCCAGTGCGGGTTATTCCACCTCCCCGCACTGGTCGGGCTACGGGGAGCATACAACCAGGTAAGGTTGGGCAGGCTCAGTGCTCAAGGGAGCCAGTACGCCTGTATGGTCCGGTATATCCGGCGCCACCTCCCCGCCCCAGCCCAGTACCACCAGTGCTTACACCACGCACCAGGCTTCCTGTGCGTCTCCAGAGCCCTGTTCCTCCTCCACGCACTAGCCCTATGGTGCGTGTCTTCAGCCCGGTACCACCAGTTCCGGCACCACGCACCAAGCCTCCTGTGCGTCTCCAGAGTCCTGTGCGTCCTGTTGCTGCTCCCCGCACTAGCCTGAAGGTGCGTGTCCTTAGCCCGGTACCTCCAGTTCCGGCACCACGCACCAGGCCTACAGTGCGCCTCAGCCGGCCAGAGTCTGCCGTCTGCCCAGCGGCGCCTGAACTGCCCGTCTGCCCAACGCCGTCTGAGCTGTCCGTCTGCCAAGCGCCGCCTGAACTGCCCGTCTGCCCAACGCCGTCTGAGCTGTCCGTCTGCCAAGCGCCGCCTGAACTGCTCGTCTGTCCTGAGCCTTCAAAGCCGCCCGTCTGTACTGAGCCTTCAAAGCCGCCCGTCTGTACTGAGCCTGCAAAGCCGCCCGTCTGTCATGAGCCTTCAGAGCCGTCCGCCAGACAGGAGCGCTAGAGCCGTCCGCAGACAGGAGCCGCTAGAGCCTTCGCCAGACAGGACCGCTAGAGCCTTCCGCCAGACAGGAGCGCCAGAGCCTTCCGCCAGACAGAGAGCCGCAGAGCCTTCGCCAGACAGGAGCCGCAGAGCCTTCCGCCAGACAGAGCGGCCAGCGCCTTCCGCCAGACAGGAGCGCCAGAGCTTCGCCAGACAGGGAGCGCCAGAGCCTTCGCAGACAGGAGCGGCGAGAGCTTTCGCCAGAACATGAGCGGCAGAGCCTTCGCCAGCCATGAGCGCAGCCAGAGCCTTCCGCCAGCCATGAGCGCCAGAGCTCCGCCAGCCATGAGCGGCCAGAGCCGTCCAGCCAGCATGAGCGGCCAGAGCCCGGTCCGGCAGCCATGAGCGGCCAGAGCCGTCAGCCAGCCATGAGCGGCCAGAGCCGTCCGCCAGCCATGAGCGGCCAGAGCCGTCAGCCAGCCATGAGCAGCCCCTCAGTCCGGAGCAGCCCCTCAGTCCGGAGCTGCCCCTAAGTCCGGAGCTGCCCCTCCGTCCAGAGCTGCCCCTCCCCTTGTCATACTTGAGTAAAAGTAAAGATCCCTTAATAGAAAATGACTCAACTCAAATTTGAAAGTCCCCCAGTAAATTTTACTTGAGTAAAAGTCTAAAGGTATTTGGTTTTAAATATACTTAAGTATCAAAAGTAAATGAAATTGCTAAAATGTACTTAGAGGCAGTAGGGATAACCAGGGATGTTCTCTTGATAAGCGTGTGAATTGGACCATTTTCCTGTCAAAATGTAACGAGTACTTTTGGGTGTCAGTGAAAATGTATGGAGTAAAAAGTACATTACTTTCATTAGCAATGTAGTGAAGTAAAAGTAAAAGTAGCCAAAAATATTGATAGTAATGACAGGAGCGGCCAGAGCCTTCCGCCAGACAGGAGCGGCCAGAGCCTTCCGCCAGACATGAGCGGCCAGAGCCTTCCGCCAGACATGAGCGGCCAGAGCCTTCCGCCAGACATGAGCGGCCAGAGCCTTCCGCCAGCCATGAGCGGCCAGAGCCTTCCGCCAGCCATGAGCGGCCAGAGCTTTCCGCCAGCCATGAGCGGCCAGAGCCGTCCGCCAGCCATGAGCGGCCAGAGCCGTCCTCCAGCCATGAGATACCCCCCAAAACTATTCAAGTAGTACTTTCAAGTATGTTTTACTTAAGTACTTTACACCACTGGGTTTGAGTGTGCCAAGAACTGCAACACTGCTGGGTATTTCACACGCAACAGTTTCCTGTGTGTATCAAGAATGGTCCACCACTCAAAGGACATCCAGCCAACTTGACACAACTGTGGGAAGCATTGAAGTCAACATGGGCCAGCATCCCTGTGGAACGCTTTGGACACCTTGTTTTGTCCATGCCCCAATGAATTGAGGTTGTTCTGAGGGCAAAAGGGGGTGCAACTCAATATTAGGACAGTGTTCCTAATGTTTTGTACACTCAGTGTATGTGGCTCTCAGAGGAAATTGTCATACATCCCACTGGGCACACACTGGTTGAACCAATGTGGGATAAACAGTTTTCATTGTTTTTCAGCTTATAATACATAATGAATAATAAACACCTACATCAAGGTTAGAAATGGGGAGGGATATTATAAATAAAGTAGGAATTTGCTTTCAACTGTCCAATCATTTCACATAAGTGCAGATGAAGAAAACGAAACGAGGAGAGGAAGACTAAGAAAGGAATCCTCTTCAGATAGATTGAGATGCAGCCATACCGCTGTGTCATTGTGCCATGGTAGTTTCACTTTACTTTCTCCTATCAGCACTGTCAATAAAAAAAAAACGCACACACGCCTGCCCACAGGTCACCTGCTCACAATCATTTCACTATGTTCTGTAATGACGTTATAATTACAGATACAGATAGGGGTTTATATAAATATACATAATCACACACGCTACGTTTATTAGTGATCCTATCATGCATATTGAGAAATCATTGATTGAACGAACCGTTTACGGATCCACAACCACTAGGTCGAGKATGTTGCTGTAATTCTTAGGGGAAATGCATGCCAGCAAACATCATGGTGTTCCATTAAACCGTTCCGTCAGATGCCTCCACATCAGAATGTGACACCACCCAGAGCTTTCCGATGATACTGCTCCATCAAACTACGCATCCCCATATCCACATAGCAATGTGTACAGTTTCTTTGTTCATAAACTGCTGACCTTGCACACACACACATACCCTTCGTGATCTTTTTGACTTTCAATATGAGGTACTGCCTGTTTAATTGAATAGGCCTGGAGCACTATATTTATGAGTCAAAGAAACTGTTTAGGACCTTAGTATGTGGGCGTTTATTTGTTTTTAGCGTATAAATGTCTGATGTCATAGATAGTCTACCAGCCGCGCTGGACTGCGCTGGGTTGGCGTATCTTGCGTAATAATCGTCGGGTAATCGGGTTAATTTCTTGGAATGTTGTTATTGTTGTGTTGTGCGTACTTTCCGATTTGCCCGGCGTCAGTAATGAAGTTGTGCTGCTGGGCTATGCTGCTATGAAGTTGAAGTTGCTAAGTCATGGTGATGTAGAAATCGCGCAGCGCGCATATAATGCATCTACTGTGATGTGAATGCCCTCGTCATTGCGAAACGCGCGGCGTTCAGGCGCACACAGCACAGGAGCCAGCTTCAAACGAGATATTGTGCATCTGAATGTGTCTAAAATGTATCCGAAAAAAGTCACTCGTTTTATTGAATAGGTGCGATGTAATATAAAAGTGAAGTGGCAAGTTTTATTTTTGTGCCGACATAAGGTCTACGCGGTTGCGTCATCAAAGGACAACTGCGTTCGCAGTTTGACAACCTGATTTCCATACTGACAGTCAGTGAGCCGAATGTGTCGTAGCCACATTGTTTTCTGTGTCCTTAACCGCGAAAAGAACATTAGATGGAAACTACTATTTTGGAATAAATCCCTGTAGCCTAAAATATAATATAGCAGGGGAGGTGAGTATCTACTGATTTGAGCATATTGGCTAGGCTACATCAGTGTCTGATGTGTGTAATATTTGACTTTTGACATGTCCTATTGTTGTTGAATGCACTGCAGTCTAAAAGGAAGTGAAAACTGATTTAAGAAGCAGATGAGCGCCACACATGACAAACTCCCGCTCATATATCTCAATCTAAATTTGCCTGGAAACCTGACGTTGAATTGCATTGCAATAATGGTTGAATTGAAGAAGTTTAAGCTGCCTATCAGTCGTTGTTTTTGCTACCAGTGAAAATTAGCTTTTGCAACAGCTGCATAATGCGTATTCAGGGGCTGACTAATGCAGATGCTTACAGGGTCTGAAGCCCCTGTGCTCAAGCCTTTAGAGGGCCCTTGAAGCAGAGAAAAATTGAGAGAAAGTTATGCGTTTGAGAGTCTATATAAACATTCTGATAAGTATAAATAACGACAATCTCAAGGGAATACGTGTATCTATAACAAGAATATAGCTGATTTATGGAGTGAGTCATGATTATGAATGAACATAAGCAAGATAAAGGTATTGATTTTGCATGTTGTCATGCATGTTGTCATCAGCATTATTAATACACTCTTGAGTGGTTTCAGATTATGTGCACCTTATCACCTTATCAGTTGTTCCAGTGAACGGAGTTTAACCCTTCCCCTGCATAGGAAGTTATTATGTAACAACTGGGTTCAGTAACCTTGTTCAGCTTTAGGGCCTATGGTTTGATATATTGTCTAATCATTGTTTGACTTGTATGTTGACTTTCATGTTCTTGGAAGAATTTTTTAAAATTTGTAGTCAAATATGTCTGTGCCAGATACCTTATGACAGTGTAAAATAGTGACACACACACAGAACACACACCCACACACACACACACACACACACACACACAACACACACACACACACACACACACACACACACACACACACACACACACACACACAAACAAACAAACAATCCTACTTTCTATAGTGTTGTAGGTGAAGTCACTGGTCTGTCAGAACACCTTGCATAGTCCATTAATGTTTGAGAACATGCCTCTGCTCTGCTCTGTTGTGGTGTCGTGTGTGTTGTGTGTGTGTGTGTGTGAGTGTGTGTGTGTGTGTGTGTGTGTACTGTATATGCCGCACATCCTCGTATGAAATAATAAAAACATTATCCTCATTCCAGTTGAACTGAATTTAAACCCAATTGAGAACTTATTTATTGGCAGTTAATTTGAATTTGCTACCATGTTTGGTTGCCTCAGCATAAACCTCTAGCTGAAATTATTTTATTGACATAGATTAACCATGTCCAAGCAAGCCATTGAGTGAATAGCTGTATTCAGGCTATGACATAGCAAAAACAAAAAAAAACACAAAAAAAAAAAAAAAAAAAAAAAAAAAAAAAAAAAAAAAAAAAAAAATAAAAAAAAAAAAAAAAAAAAAAAAAAAAAACAAAAAAAAAAAAAACAAAAAAAAAAAAAAAAAAAAAAAAAAAAAAAAAAAAAAAAAAAAAAAAAAAAAAAAAAAAAAAAAAAAAAAAAAAAAAAAAAAAAAAAAAAAAACAAAAAAAAAAAAAAAAAAAAAAAAAAAAAAAAAAAAAAAAAAACAAAAAAAAAAAAAAAAAAAAAACAAAAAAAAAAAAAAAAAAAAAAAAAAAAAAAAAAAAAAAAAAAAAAAAAAAAAAAAAAAAAAAAAAAAAAAAAATAAAAAAAAAAAAAAATAAAAAAAAAAAAAAAAAAAAAAAAAAAAAAAAATAAAAAAAAAAAAAAAAAAAAAAAAAAAAAAAAAAAAAAAAAATAAAAAAAAAAAAAAAAAAAAAATACCATGTTGTAATGCCTCTAGTAGGTTAGTTAAATGATGAAGGGATGAGGCTGAGGAGAGGAAGCCAGCTTTAAGTATTGAGATGCAAACCCCTCAGTGATGAACATAGCACTGGTGTGTTCTCGTTGGTTCTCTTACATGTGGACACACCCACTGTTCGATTCTGTTAATGGTAACTTTTTGGCTACTGTCACAGTGTTTGAACAGTGTGTGCTGTAAAAACGGCGTCTTAGTTTCAACTAGTATTTGTTACATTTGTATACGCATATACGAGTAACACCAGTTCAAAAGTTTGGACACACCTACTCATTCCAGGTTTCTCCCTTATTTTTAACTATTTTTTACATTGTTAAAATAATAATGAAAATTCATCATATGAAATAACACATATGGAATGATGTATAACCAAAAAAGTGTAAACAAATCAGTATATTTTAATATTTGAGATTCTTCAAAGTTAGCAACCCTTTTGTCTTGATGACAGCTTGCACACACTCTTGGCATTCGCCGTCAGCATATGTCGGAGAACTCCTTCAAGAACTGTTGGAAAAGGCATTCACAACATGAAGGTTGAGAGAATGCCAAGAGTTGCAAAGCTGCTCATCAGGCAAAGGGTGACTACTTTGAAGAATCTCAAATATAAAATATATATATTTTTAGTTGTTTAACACTTTTTTGGTTCCCTACATGATTCGCATATGTGCTATTTCATAGTTTTGAACATTTATTCTACACATATAGAAAATAGTAAAAAATAAAGAAAAACCTTTGCAATGCAGTAATTTTTCCAAACTTTTGACTGTACGTATGTTAGCGGTGTAACTTAGTTTCAGTAGTGAAGCTCCTGCAGATTTTTCACTCTGTGTGCTGTGGACTGTACGCCTATTTGCTGTGTCAAGGTTAGTTTTGGTGTGTTAAAAACCCTTAAGCAGATCAGGAGTTCAGTACCCGGGACACCATGCTTTTCAGGACAATTGTACCTTATACGGAGGGGGGGGGGGGGGGGTGGGGGGGGGGGGGGGGGTTGATATGAAGACTCTCTTTCTCTTTCTCTTCCTCACTCCCTCTTTTGTCTAATCCACTCTCTCTTTTGCCATTCTCCACTCTTTCCCATCCCCTCTCTTTCCTTCCCCCTTTCCTCTCTCCCTCTTCTCTCCTGCGGTGCTTAGGTCTTGTGACTTTGATCAGGCTAGCTTTAGATTCTGGTGAACACACACCACACTAGGCCATGCAATTCTGGTATGATTGTTTGTCCTCTCGTCTATTTATAAGCCATAAGGAAGTGAACTATGCTCTAGGTTCTCATCAATAGTTTACCCAAAGCAATTTTCTATTCATATTGAATCATAAATATAATACGGCAACCATGTAAAGTGTTGGTTTCATCTTTCATGAGCTGAAATAATAGATTCCCGCAAAATTTCATGCGCACAAAAGCTTATTAAATGTATGCACAAATTTGTTTACATCCCTGTTAGTGAGCATTTTCCTTTGCCAAGATAATCCATCCACCTGACAGGTGTGGCATTATCAAAGCTGAATTAAACAGCATAGTATTACACAGGTGCACCTGGTGGCCGGGGACATAAAAGGCCACTCTAAAATGATGCAGTTTTTTCACACAAACACAATGAACAGATGTCTCATATTTTGAGGGAGCCATTCATTGGCAATCTGAACTGAGGAATGTCCACCAGAGGCTTGTGTTTTCAGAGAAATTTGTCAGTAAGTTCAACCAGCCTCACAACCTCAGACCAGGTGTAACCACGGCCAACCCAGGACCTTCCACATCTCTTCTCACTTGGGGATCGTCTGAGACCAGCCCCCGGACAGCTGAATGAAACTGTGGCGCTTTGGCACACCAAAGGAGCTTCTGCACAAAGCTGTCAGAAACCCTTCTCGGTTGAAGCTCAACTGTTGCTCATCTTCCTCACAAGGTCTTGACCTGACTGCCAGTTTGGTGTCGAAACCGACTTCAGTGGGAAAATGCCTCACTTCGATGGCCCACTTGGCAATGCTGGAGAAGTGGTGCTCTTCACGGATGATCCCGGTTCATTGTACCGGGCAGATGGATCGTGTGGGCGAGCGTTTTTCTATGTCAAACGTTGTGAGAGAGGCGCCATTGTCGTGCCATTCATCTGCCACCATCTACCTCATGTTTAGCATGATAATTGCCACAGCCAACATTTCGCAAGGATTGTACACAATTCCTGGAAGCTGAAAATGTTCCAGTTCTTCCATAGCCTGCAATACTCACGAAGACCATGTCACACCATTGAGGATGTTTGGATTCTGGATTGACTGTACGACAGCGTATTCCAGTCCCGCCAATGATCCACACATCGTACATGCATTCGAAGAGGAGTGGGAACTACATTTCCACGGCAAAATCAACAGCTGATCACTTTATGCGAAGGAGATGTTCGGCTGCATGAGGCAAATGGGTTTCACAGACCAGATGTACTGAACTGGTTTTCTTGATCCCGACCCTTCCCTCCTTTTTGTTAAGGTACCAATTGAAGTCAGTGGTTTACGCACACCTTAGCCAAAAACATTTAAACTCGTTTTTCACATTCCTAGACATTAATCCTAGTAAAAATTCCCTGTCCTTAGGTCAGTAGGGTCACCACTTTATTTTAAGACTGTGAAATGTCAGAATAATAAATAAGAGAATATTATTTTCAGCTTTTAATTCTTTCATCACATTCCCAGTTGGGTAGAAGTTTACATACACTCAATTTAGTATTTGGTAGCTTTGCCTTTTAAATTGCTTAACTTGGGTCAAACGTGTCAGGTAGACTCACAAGCTTCCCCACAATAAATTGGTGAATTTTGGCCCATTCTCCTGCAAGAGCTTGTGTAATGAGTCAGTTTGTAGGTCCTCCTTGCTCGCACACGCTTTTTGCAGTTCTGCCCCACAATTTTCTATGGATTGAAGTCAGGCTTTGTGAGGGCCACTCCAACTACCTTGACTTTTTGTCCTTAAGCATTTTGCCACAACTTTGGAAGTATGCTTGGGTCGTTGTCATTTGGAAGACCCATTTGCGACCCAAGCTTTTAACTTCTGACTGATGTCTTGAATGGTGCTTAATATATCCACATACATTCCTTCCTCATGACGCCTCTATTTGTGAAGTCCACCAGTCCCTCTGCAGCAAAAGTCAACCCCACAACATGATGCTGCCAACCCCCGTGCTTCATGGTTGTGATGGTGTTCTTCGCTTGCAAGCCTCTCCCCTTGTTCCTTCCAAACATAAGATGGTATTATGGCCAAACAGTTCTATTTATGTTTCATCAGACAGAGACATTTTCACAAAAGTACAATCTTTGTCCCCATGTGTAGTTGCAACCGTAGTTCTTGTTTTTTTATGGGGTTATCGGAGCAGTGGCTTCTTCCTTGATGAGGCAACCTTTTAGGTTATGTCGATATAGAACTTCGTTTTTACTGTGGATATGATACTTTTGTACCTGTTTCTCAGCATCTTCCAAGGTCCTTTGCTTGTTCTGGGATTGATTTGGCACTTTTTGCACCCAAAATACGCTTCATCTTCTAAGAGACCAGAAACGTCTCCTTCCTGAGCGGTATGATGACTGCGTGGTCCCAGTGGTGTTTATACTTGCGTACTATTGTTTGTACAGCCATTGAACGGGTACTGTTCATGTGTTTGGAAATTTGCTCCCAAGGATGAACCCAGACTTGTGGAGGGCTACAATCTTTTTTCTGAGGTCTTGCTGATTTCTTTTTGATTTTCCCATGATGTAAGCAAAGAGGCACTGAGTTTGAAGTTAGGCCTTGAAATACCTCCACAGGTACCTCTCCAATTAGACTAAAATTTATATCAATAGCCGATCAGAAGCTTTAAAGCCATACATATTTTCTGGAATTTTCCAAGCTGTTAAAGGCACATCAACTTAGTTTATTAAACTTCTACCCACTGGATTGTGATACAGTGAATTATAAAGTGAATATCATCTGTCGTTAAATAATCTGTGGAAAAATCACACTGCACAAAGTAGATGTCCTAACCGAACTTGCAAAACTACTAGTTTGTTAAGAAGAAACATTTGTGGAGTGGTTGAAAATCAAGTTTTAATACCTAAGTGTATGTTAAACTTCCGACTTCAACTTATCTGTGACCAACAGAATGCCATAATCTGTATACCCAGTCATTGAAATTCAATAGATTAGGGCCTGATACATTTATTTCATTTGGCTGGATTCCTTTTATGAACTGTAATCAGTAAAATCTTGAAATTGTGCATGCCTGCGTTTTTTATTTTTGTTCAGTGTACATGAAGAGGGTAAAGTTGGTCATTATTTACGAGCAGAACAGCTTAATTTCCAAAATTTAAGTAGGTGAAAACCATTTGTTTTAGAGACAGGGTGTCACAAAGCTGTGTTCTAATTCATTAGGGTATGCAAGCAATTTTAAAGGATGTTACAAGCTCAA
>NC_036867.1:37945851-37958854 GCF_002910315.2 Salvelinus sp. IW2-2015 | reverse complement strand
TCTGCTCTGCTCTGTTGTGTGTGTGTGTGTGTGTGTGTGTGTGTGTGTGTGTGTGTGTGTGTGTGTGTGTGTGTGTACTGTATATGCGCACATCCTGTTATGAAATAATAAAACATTATCCTCATCCAGTTGAACTGAAGTTAAACAATTGAGAACTTATTTATTGGCAGTTAATTTTGAATTTGCTGACCATGTTTGGTTGCTCAGCATATAACCTCTAGCCTGAAATTATTTTATTGACATAGATAACAGTGTCAAGCAGCATTGAGTGAATACTGTAGTGTCAGGCTATGACATAGCAAATACCATGTTGTAAATGCCTCTAGTCAGGTTGTTAAATGATGAAGGGGATGAGCTGAGGAGAGGAAGCCACTTTAAGTATTGAGATGCAACCCTCAGTGATAGAACAGCACTGTGTGTTCTCGTTGGTTCTCTTACATGTGGACACACCCACTGTTGATTCTGTTAATGGTTAACTTTTGGCTACTGTCACAGTGTTTGAACAGTGTGTGCTGTAAAACAGCGTCTTAGTTTCAACTAGTATTTGTTACATTGTATAGCATATACAGTACCAGTCAAAAGTTTGGACACACCTACTCATTCCAGGTTTCTCCCTTATTTTTTACTATTTTCTACATTGTAAAATAATAATGAAGACATCATCACTATGAAATAACACATATGGAATGATGTAGTAACCAAAAAAGTGTTAAACAAATCAAAGTATATTTTATATTTGAGATTCTTCAAAGTAGCAACCCTTTGTCTTGATGACAGCTTTGCACACTCTTGGCATTCGCTCAGCATATGTGGGAACTCCTTCAAGACTGTTGGAAAAGCATTCCACATGAAGGTTGAGAGAATGCCAAGAGTGTGCAAAGCTGTCATCAAGGCAAAGGGTGACTACTTTGAAGAATCTCAAATATAAAATATATATATTTTTAGTTGTTTAACACTTTTTTGGTTCCTACATGATTCCATATGTGCTATTTCATAGTTTTGACATTATTCTACAATATAGAAAATAGTAAAAATAAAGAAAAACCTTTGAATGAGTAAGTTTGTCCAAACTTTTGACTGGTACGGTATGTTAGCGGTGTAACTTAGTTTCAGTAGTTGAAGCTCTGCAGATTTTTCACTCTGTGTGCTGTGGACTGTACGCCTATTTGCTGTGTCGACAGGGTTAGTTTTGG
This sequence comes from Salvelinus sp. IW2-2015, assembly GCF_002910315.2. Classification (NCBI taxonomy): domain Eukaryota; kingdom Metazoa; phylum Chordata; class Actinopteri; order Salmoniformes; family Salmonidae; genus Salvelinus; species Salvelinus sp. IW2-2015. Next base: position 37,957,661 of record NC_036867.1, on the reverse strand, counting down.
TGTGTTAAAACCCCTTAAGCCAGATCAGGAGTTCAGTACCAGGGGACACAGCTCAGGACAATGGACCTTTATACGGAGGTGGGGGGGGGTGGGGGGGGGGGGGGGTGGGGGGGGGGGGGGGGGGGGTTGATATGAAAGACTCTCTCTCTCTTTCTCTTCCTCACTCCCCTCTTTTTCTAATCCACTCTCTCTTTTTGGCCATTCTCCACTCTCTTTCCATCCCTCTCTTTCCTTCCCCCTTTTCGCTCTCTCCCCTTCTCTCTCCTGGGGGTGCGTTTAGGTCTTGTGACTTGTGATCAGGCTAGCTTTAGGGTGACACACACCACACTAGGCCTATGCAATTTCTGGTATGATTGTTTGTCCTCTCGTCTATTTATAAGCCATAAGGAAGTGAAACTATGCTCTAGGTTCTCATAATAGTTTACCAAAAGCAATTTTCTTATTCATATTGAACATAAATATAATCGCAACATGTAAAGTGTTGGTTTTCATCTTTCATTGAGCTTGAAATAAAGATTCCCCAAAATTTCCATGCGCACAAAAAGCTTATTCAAATGTTATGCACAAATTTGTTTACATCCCTGTTAGTGAGCATTTTCCTTTGCCAAGATAATCCATCCACCTGACAGGTGTGGCATATCAAGAAGCTGATTAAACAGCATAGTCATTACACAGGTGCACCTTGTGCCGGGGACAATAAAAGGCCACTCTAAAATGTGCAGTTTTGTCACACAACACAATGACACAGATGTCTCATATTTTGAGGGAGCATTCAATTGGCATGCTGACTGCAGGAATGTCCACCAGAGCTGTTGTTTCAGAGAATTTGTCAGTAAGTTCAACCAGCCTCACAACCTCAGACCAGGTGTAACCACGCCAACCCAGGACCTCCACATCTGGCTTCTTCACTTGCGGGATCGTCTGAGACCAGCCACCCGGACAGCTGATGAAACTGTGGGCTTGCACAACCAAAGGACTTCTGCACAAACTGTCAGAAACCCTCTCGGTGAAGCTCAACTGTGTGCTCATCTTCCTCACAAGGGTCTTGACCTGACTGCAGTTTGGTGTCGAAACCGACTTCAGTGGGAAAATGCTCACCTTCGATGGCCACTGGCATGCTGGAGAAGTGTGCTCTTCACGGATGAATCCCGGTTTCAATTGTACCGGGCAGATGGCATCGTGTGGGCGAGCGTTTTTCTGATGTCAACGTTGTGAAGAGAGGCCCATTGTCGTGCCATTCATCTGCCACCATCACCTCATGTTTCAGCATGATAATGCACAGCCCCATTTCGCAAGGATCTGTACACAATTCCTGGAAGCTGAAAATGTTCCAGTTCTTCCATAGCCTGCATACTCACGAGACATGTCACCCATTGAGGATGTTTGGGATCCTCTGGATTGACGTGTACGACAGCGTATTCCAGTTCCCGCCAATATCCAGCAACTTCGTACAGCCATTGAAGAGGAGTGGGACTACATTCCACAGGCCAAAATCAACAGCCTGATCAACTTTATGCGAAGGAGATGTGTCGCGCTGCATGAGGCAAATGGAGTTCACACCAGATACTGACTGGTTTTCTGATCCACGACCCCTTCCTCCTTTTTGTTAAGGTACAATTGAAGTCAGTGGTTTACGCACACCTTAGCCAAATACATTTAAACTCAGTTTTTCACAATTCCTGACATTTAATCCTAGTAAAAATTCCCTGTCTTAGGTCAGTAAGGATCACCACTTTATTTTAAGACTGTGAAATGTCAGAATAATAATAGAGAGAATTATTTATTTCAGCTTTTAATTCTTTCATCACATTCCCAGTGGGTCAGAAGTTTACATACACTCAATTAGTATTTGGTAGCTTTGCCTTTAAATTGCTTAACTTGGGTCAAACGTGTCAGGTAGACTTCCACAAGCTTCCCACAATAAATTGGGTGAATTTTGGCCCATTCCTCCTGACAGAGCTGGTGTAACTGAGTCAGGTTTGTAGGCCTCCTTGCTCGCACACGCTTTTTCAGTTCTGCCCACAAATTTTCTATGGGATTGAAGTCAGGGCTTTGTGAGGGCCACTCCAATACCTTGACTTTGTTGTCCTTAAGCCATTTTGCCACAACTTTGGAAGTATGCTTGGGGTCGTTGTCCATTTGGAAGACCCATTTGCGACCAAGCTTTAACTTCCTGACTGATGTCTTGAGATGGTGCTTCAATATATCCACATAATTTCCCTTCCTCATGACGCCATCTATTTTGTGAAGTCCACCAGTCCCTCCTGCAGCAAAGCAACCCCCACAACATGATGCTGCCACCCCCGTGCTTCATGGTTGGGATGGTGTTCTTCGGCTTGCAAGCCTCCCCCTTGTTCCTCCAAACATAAGGATGGTCATTATGGCCAAACAGTTCTATTTATGTTTCATCAGACCAGAGAACATTTCTCCAAAAAGTACAATCTTTGTCCCCATGTGTAGTTGCAAACCGTAGTCTTGTTTTTTTATGGCGGTTATGGAGCAGTGGCTTCTTCCTTGATGAGCAACCTTTTAGGTTATGTCGATATAGAACTCGTTTTACTGTGGATATAGATACTTTTGTACCTGTTTCCTCCAGCATCTTCACAAGGTCCTTTGCTGTTGTTCTGGGATTGATTTGCACTTTTTGCACCAAAATACGTTCATCTCTAAGAGACAGAACACGTCTCCTTCCTGAGCGGTATGATGACTGCGTGGTCCCATGGTGTTTATACTTGCGTACTATTGTTTGTACAGATGAACGTGGTACTTTCATGTGTTTGGAAATTGCTCCCAAGGATGAACCAGACTTGTGGGGGCTACAATTTTTTTTCTGAGGTCTTGGCTGATTTCTTTTGATTTTCCCATGATGTCAAGCAAAGAGGCACTGAGTTTGAAGTAGGCTTGAATACATCCACAGGTACCTCTCCAATTGACTAAAATTATATCAATTAGCCTATCAGAAGCTTCTAAAGCCATGACATATTTTCTGGAATTTCCAAGCTGTTTAAAGGCACAGTCAACTTAGTTTATGTAAAACTTCTGCCCACTGGATTGGTGATACAGTGAATTATAAGTGAAATAATCTGTCTGTAAATAATTTGTTGGAAAAATCACATGCACAAAGTAGATGTCCTAACCGACTTGCCAAAACTATAGTTTGTTTAAGAGAAATTTGTGGAGTGGTTGAAAACAAGTTTTAATACCTAAGTGTATGTAAACTTCCGACTTCAACTGTATCTGTGACCAACAGATGCATATCTGTATACCCAGTCATTGTGAAATCCATAGATTAGGGCCTGATAACATTTATTTCATTTGGCTGATTTCCTTTTATGAACTGTAATTCAGTAAAATCTTTGAAATTGTGCATGCTGCCCGTTTTATATTTTTGTTCAGTGTACATGAAGAGGGTAAAGTTGGTCATTATTTTTACGAGCAGAACAGCTTAATTCCAAAATTTTAAGAGGTGAAAACCATTTGTTTAGAGACAGGGGTGTCACAAATGCGTTGTTCTATTCATTAGGTATGCGCAAAGCTAATTTTAAAGGATATGTTACAAGCTCAAAAACAGTTTATTACCCAAAATTACAATTATGACAAAACCGTGGTCATTTTGCCATGACAATCATCTTTACACAAAATTCCATAATCATCACCAGCCCTACGGTTTGTTTCAGTGGTGTGTGTTGTGTGTGTGTGTGATTGGGGTGGGTTAAAACAGTTTGATATTACACACTCCATTAGGAATACACACATGCTGCCTTTCCTACGACTAGTGAGTGTTCTTAATTGCTCCAGACAAACAGATGCCACCATATCATCCCTGATGTCATCTAATCTGGACATAATGGATTTAGAGGACAACAAGTGAAGAATGACCAACCAATGATTCATTCCTGAACCCCAGAACTGGAGGCCCAACACCAAAGGACCAAGCTGGAATCTCATGGACTAAATCAGGAATATCTGCTCTAAAGATGGAATCTCTGTACTAAACTAGAACTCCATGGACTAAATAGGAATAGTTCTTAAACCAGGAATATCAGGACCAAAAGCTGAAATATCACGGACTAATTTAGGCATTTCTGGACAAAAATTGGAATCTCTGGACTGAATTTGGAATTGCTGGGCTGAACTAGAAGTCTTTGGGTGAAATCAGTAATCTTAGCAACATGACAGTTTTTTTCTGTGATATCTGACTGACTAGCGTAGATTATGTGTGTGTTGTAACAGGCTAGTCACTAGATGGCTATGCTAGAGAGGTGACAATATTATCAACACATTGACTCTGGAGGAAGTACTGCCAACAGTGATGGATGGAAGTTATAATCATCAAATCGGACAAATGGAGGGGTACGTGGCTGTTACTTGTGTAGGACTTTGATTTGTAGTAACAGATACTGCGTGGGAAAACCCACACTCCTCCTGAACGTTTAGTAATATCGATAAGTATCACGTGTTGAGTGACTATGCACTGTCACAATCATTCAAAGAGGATTAATCGGGTGCAAAAGTCGACTTGGGGAATTCAGGGAAAATCAATGCTTAGTCCATTGATTGGTTAATCAGTCCCTAAGACAGACAACCCCACCCCCCCAAATCGGTCAGGATGCTGTGCCCCAGGAAGAAGCTCCTCACCAGGGATGCGGATTTCTCTGCCATCGCGGTGCCGTCGATGCGGGGGTCTGGGTACCTGGACTACACCATAGAGACCCACCCCTCCAGAGCCCTGCAGGCCATGGAGGACTTCAGAAGGCACGAGATGCTGTGTGACATCACCCTACACGTCACCTATAAGGACACGACCGCCGACTTCAAGGTGAGAGGGATGCTCTTTGTTCCTACTTATAAAGCTGTATAACGGGATACTTGACTGTAAAATACAGCATTATCCTTGTGCATTACCCCTGAGGTTTGCTTATCAAAGCAAAAGGCTGTAAAATACTTTATTAGTTGAATCAGGAGTTTTACTGCTTGGTTGGAGTAAAAGCCTGGACCCCACCCACATGTATAAGATTGGCCACACCTCCCCTCCCAACCTCAGGTGCATAAAGTGGTGCTGGCATCCTGCAGCCCATACTTCAAAGCCATGTTCACAAGCAGCTTTAAGGAGTGCCACGCCTCCGAGGTGACTCTACGTGATGTCTGCCCCCTGATGGTAGGGAGGCTCATTGACTTTGCCTACACCTCACGCATCACCGTGGGGGAGAAGTGTGTGCTGCACCTCCTACTGGCCGCCATGAGGTAAGAGTCTATGTGGTGACATAAATAAATTGACTGGAAGATGGTTTACATATAAAGTTCTTCCTGGTGTCTTAAATGACGAATCCTTCTGTACCTTTTAAGGCATGTTGTGACTACCTCATTGAACATGTCTAAAATGTCTGTGTGTCTGTCAGGTACCAGATAGAAGACGTGGCTAAGGCTTGCTGTGACTACCTCACTAAAAACTTGGAGCCTGCCAACGTGATCGGCATCGCTCGCTTCGCTGAGGAGATTGGCTGCACCGAGCTGCACCTGAGGAGCCGCGAGTACATCAACACACACTTCAACGAGGTAGGAACCACACACACACACACTTTGTTTCTCACTCACATAATGTAGCCAATATGGCTGGCTATGTGTCTGAAGTGACCTGAAGTAACCTTTCAGATGTGGGTTGGATTTGGGCCAAAATAATGTTGCTGTCTGTCAAGCAGCTGTCATATTGTTGTACAAATGAGCTATTTTAGCACAATGTCATAAAGACTATAAAACATCAACGAGACAAAGACAATTTTGCCTTTTGTTGATAGACGTTAGAAGAACCAAGGTGCCCTGACATACAGACTTTTAGAGACCATTACAGCATCCATGATGTTTTCACACTGTGAAGAGCAGGAAGCCACTGAAGGGGTTATGGTTTTGGTAGGAATCCCAGAGCTTCCACAATGTAGGGTTGCGCATGTACACAGTATATACACCCTTCATCAGTTCTAGAGTGAAAGCATTAGAAATGTGCTTATGCTTATCGTCAGGCTTGAAGTCGTAATTATACAGGATTCTCTGACCTTTCTTGTACATGTACAGTGCCTTCAGAAAATATTCACACCCCTTGACTTTTTCCACATTTTGTTGTTAAAGTGTGTTTAAATTTGATTTAATTGTCATTTTTGGTAAACGATCTACACAAAATACTCTGTCAAAGTGGAAGAATAATTKCAACATTTCAAAAGAATATATATATTAAAAATTAAACACTATTATATCTTGATTAGATAAGTATTCACCCCCCTGAGAGAATATCTGTTAGAAGCACCTTTGGCAGTGATTACAGCTATAAGTCTTTTGGGGTAAGTCTCTAAGAGCTTTGCACACCTGGATTGTACAATATTTGCCCATTTTGTTCTTTTGAAAAGGTTCTTCAAGCACTGTCAAGTTGGTTGTTGATCATTGCTAGAAAGCCAATTTCAAATCTTGCCATAGATTTTCAAGCCGATTTAAGTCAAAACTGTAACTAGGCCACTCAGGAACATTCAATGTCATCTTGGTAAACAACTCTAGTGTATATTTGGCCTTGTGGTTTAGTTTATTGTCCTGCTGAAAGGGGAATTTGTCTCCCAGTGTCTGTTGGAAAGAAGACTGAACCAGATTTTCCTCTAGGATTTTGCCTATGCTTAGCTCTATTCCGTTTCTTTGACAAGCATACCCATAACACGATGATGCCACCACCATGCATGAAAATATGAAGAGTGGTACTCAGTGATGGATTTCCCACAAACACAACGCTTTGTATTCAGGATAAAAAGTAAATTTCTTTGCCACATTTTTTACAGTATTCCTTAAGTGCCTTATTGCAAAAGGGATGCATGTTTTGGAATATTTTTTATTCTGTACAGGCTTCATTTTTTCACTCTGTCATTTAGGTTAATATTGTGGAGTAACTACAATGCTGTTGATCCATCCTCAGTTTTCTCATATCACATCCATTAAACTCTGTAACTGTTAAAAATCACCATTGGTTTCATGGTGAAACCCCTGAGCAATTTCCTTCCTCTCTGACAACTGAGTTAGGAAGGACACGTATATCTTTGTAGTGACTGGGTGTATTGATACACCATCCAAAGCCTAATTAATTACTTCACCATGCTCAAAGTGATTTTCAGCATCTGCTTTTTATTTMTACACATCTACCAATRGGTGCCCTTCTTTAGGAGCATTATAAACCTCCCTGGTCTTTGTGGTTGAATCTGTGCTTYAAGTTCACTTTTTTCGATTGAGGGACCTTACAGATAATTGTATGTGTGCGGTACAGAGATGAGGTAGTCATTCAAAAATCATGTTAAACACTATTATTGATCAAATCAAATCACATTTTATTGGTCACATACACATGGTTAGCAGATGTTAATGCGAGTGTAGCGAAATGCTTGTGCTTCTAGTTCCGACCATGCAGTAATATCTAACAAGTAATCTAACAATTTCACAACAACTACCTTATACACACAAGTGTAAATGAATGAATAAGAATATGTACATATAAATATATGGATGAGCGATGGCTGAACAGCATAGGCAAGATGCAGTAGATGGTATAGAGTACAGTATATACATATGAGATGAGTATTGTAGGCTATGTAAATATTATATAAAGTGGCATTGTTTAAAGTGACTAGTGATACATTTATTACATCCAATTTTTAATTATTAAAGTGGCTAGAGYTTTGAGTCAGTATGTTGGCAGCAGCCACTCAATGTTAGTGGTCACAGAGGGAGTCCATTGAAATGATTATGTGACTTGTTAAGCACAGTTTTACTCCTGAACTTATTTAGGCTTGCCATAAAGAAGGGGTTGATTACTTATTGACTCAAGACATTTCAGATTTTCAATGTTCTACAAACAAAATTGCATTTTTATTCAGGCCGTAACACAACAAAATGTGGAAAAAGTATAGGGGTGTGAATACTTTCTGAAYGCAATGGAAAAGTAGTTCATGGCATTGAATCTCAAGTAGTAGACTCCTCTTACTGGTGGTGTGGAGATACCTGGAGCASAGGACAAGAACATTTTTCATACATGCTTTAATATAGCTTGAACTCCTAGACTAAAGTCAGTCAAAAATAGTCTATATGGTTGGGCCGTAAAGTGACTACCTGTTGTCGGATCGTAGGCCCTGCGGATGTTGGTGACGACTCTGGTGTAGACCGGGGTGGTGACATTATTGAAGGGGCCTACAGGTCCATTGTGGCTCAAACCAGCAGAGAAGGCCACTTTTGGTTTGCCCATGAACACAGGAGAGAATTACTTGATGGTACTGATACAATGACATCATTCTTCTATTCTCAATCACAGAGTGCAAATGACAGTGTATTTTATGGTTCACAGGTTCTCAATGGTATTTAATACATTATACTTGTTCCACAGTGAATTCTGCAGCAATGTAGATTTAGTGAAATTAACTGATCCCCAACTCAAAATCAATGTTGTTTACATCCGTTTTACTATAACTGCAGCTGCTCTCGTCAGCTCGCTCACCTGGCTCTCACTGGCACTCAGTCTGGCCTCCAGGCCTGAAAACAACAGACATATTCACACTAAGAGTCACCAGTGACTTTACATCCAACATGAAACAATGTTAACCCTTCTTCAAGTCATTATAAACAGTGGGATGCTGTGACTGACCTGGTTCCTTCAATTTACACCTTTACAAACATACCTGTTAAATCACCTGTGTTCTTTTATCTTCATCTTCCCCATGGTGGCTTCTAAGGTCCACCACTGTGTTTTTATACCTCAGCCTCATTGGCTGTCAGTCTGACCTCCATGTTTACTTTGCTTCTCTCTCTGCTCCACTACGATGGTTCCCAGGTTGTGCACTATGTCTCTCAGCTCCTTCATCTCGGTCCAGATGTCAGGGGTGGTGGTGGTCTGTTCGTTGGTCGTCTCTCCATCTGAACCTCACTCACCCTGCTCTCTCTCCCTGCACTGTGTCCCTGTTGAGTGATGTCACTCTCTCTGACCCCTCCACTCTCCTCCTGAGTCCATACCCCAGACAGACAGAATATCCTCCACTCTCCTCCTGAGTCCATGCCCCAGACAGACAGAACACCCTCCACTCTCCTCCTGAGTCCATGCCCCAGACAGACAGAACAGCCTCCACTCTCCTCCTGAGTCCATACCCCAGACAGACAGAACACCCTCCACTCTCCTCCCGAGTCCATGCCCCAGACAGACAGAATAGCAACACAAGCAGAGCTACAGCACCCCTTATTCTGAAACAATACCTGTTCAGATATGATGCACTTTATGAGGCTCAGACCCCCTCCTTATATACACACTGAGATATACACATCTCAGTTAAGCAGTACGTGTACAAGAGACACGTTATGAAAAAGTCAAGTTTGGTAAGTCTTGACAATGTTGTATAAGACCATGAGAAGTCTGCAACTGTTGTTTGGTGAAGGGTCCCCTGACATCACCTGTTCCCTATAGACAAAAACAGTGTGCTTAGTCGGACATAGAAATGCCTTATTGACGGACTGTGTTTGTGTGTGTGAGCATGTGACGCGTGTTGACTGTGTGTCTATTTGTCCCTACCCCAGGTAACCAAAGAGGAGGAGTTCTTCAGTCTGTCTCACTGTCAGCTGTTGGAGCTCATCAGCCAGGACAGCCTCAAGGTGCTCTGTGAGTCAGAGGTATGGATTTGATTTATATTCTATATACATTGTTTATCCTGAGGTGTATATTTATATACTTCACTTATATGCATATTTCTATGTGAAAATCAAGAWAACRGRCTGCCAAAGTMTGACCATGAGCTCCTTGATGTCAGGTGTACAAGGCTTGTACAGACTGGGTGCGATGGGACGTGGAGAGCAGAGCTCCGTATCTCCACGCCCTCCTCAATGCTCTCCACGTCTACGCTCTGCCTCCCAAGTTCATCAAGATACAGCTCCAGTCCTGCCCCATCCTCAGCAAGGCAAGTCTCTATCTATGAAACCTATGTCGTCTATTCATCTATGATCAGCGGCTGGGATTGATTGATATGTTCCTTCATTCCAGGCCAACTCCTGTAGAGACTTCCTGTCTAAGATATTCCAGGAAATGGCGTTGAGGAAGCCCCTCCCCCCTGCGCCTCACCGTGGAACACAGCTTATCTACGTAGCCGGAGGGTAGTCTACAAACATATGATGGGATGTGGTGTAGTAGGATAGTAGAGCGTAGGACACGATACAATACAATGAGATAATTGGATGATATGATATGATGATATAATCCTATGGTTATGTACTGTCTGATCCTCCTGTGTTCCATCCCAGGTATCGGCAGCACTCTCTGTCTTCTATGGAGGCCTATGACCCTGGTAGGAACGTCTGGCTGAAGCTAGCTGACATGGGCTCTCCCTGCAGTGGCCTGGGCTCCTGTGTGCTGTTTGGCCTGCTCTACACGGTACACGAACGCACGCACACACCTTGCTTTTTACGGCCTTGTCTGTCTATCTAACCTCTCCCCCTCTCCATCCATCCTTCCCTCCTCTTTCCCTCATCCTCAGGTGGGAGGTAGGAACCTGTCCCTACAGAACAACACTGAGTCCAGCTCCCTGTGCTGCTACAACCCCATGACCAATCAGTGGAGTCAGCACGCTTCCCTGAACACCCCCAGGAACAGGGTGGGGGTGGCCGTGGTGGACGGGAGCATTTACGCCGTGGGGGGGTCCCAGGGATCCACACATCATAACACTGTGGAGAGGTGAGGAGGGGGGAGAGGGGGAGGAGAGAGAAATAGTGAGGAGAAGGGGGGGTGTAGAGGAGAGAAGACAGAAAGAGGAGAGAGAGCAGAAAGAGTGTGAGATGTAGTGTAAATTCCCCAAGATAATGTAGAAATTCCTGAGCCCAAGGTGGGGGACTAATTAGTGTGGCAGCCTTTGGTCCGGCTGTGTTGGTACCTGCTTCCAAGGAATGTCAATCCGGTTGGGAATGCTTCACAACTCGCTGTTGAGCGGCTAAAAGGTAGGAACTCATCTTCAACGGAATGTCATTACAGGATCCGTGGCTCTGGTAGAATACCTCAGAGATGTGTCCTTCCTGCCTTTTTTTTCTATCTTCCTTACCTCCTTCCATCCACCCTTGCCTCTCCTCTCAGCTGCTCTCCTATCCTCCCACAAAACGTGTTACTAGACACCTCACAAAGTACATAGCTTTAGTTAATCCACTGTAAGTTACCTGGCTCCTATACAATGAGTTAGTTATACTATCTAACTCACACTCTGATAGCTCCTACAGTCCCATGCGCTCAGGTTATGATGATAACAATGATAATGAGCATTGCACTATGCAGAAATCGCAAAAATTGTAATAGTTTGCCTAATTTCAATTTATGTGACAAAACAAGCAAGTATACTGTAGAGAATCTTTGTACCATCTTAACCGCTGTGAAATATCTTTTCCATAACCAAAAATATTGTAAAGATTCAAAAGCAAAACTTAAGAATGGGAAGCATAGAAATAACGCACATAGAACAGATCTACTGCTTCTTAGACGTTCTTTAACTCTCTCTCGCTCTCTGCCAGGTATGACCCAGAGGCGAACCGCTGGGTGTTTGTGAGCCCCATGTCAGTAGCCCGTCTGGGGGCAGGGGTAGCAGGTTGCGCGGGGTCTCTGTACGTGGTGGGGGGGTTCGACGGCCAGAACCGCTGGAACACAGCAGAGAGGTTCCACCCCGATTCCAACACCTGGCACCAACTGGCCCCCATGACCACTGTACGCAGTGGACTGGGTGAGTATGTGTGTGAGTATGTGTGTGTGTGTGTGTGTGTGTGTGTGTGTGTGT
>NC_036867.1:37938053-37945846 GCF_002910315.2 Salvelinus sp. IW2-2015 | reverse complement strand
AGACACTGCACAAAGCTGGCAGCTTTAGTTAATCCACTGTACGTTACCTGGCTCCTATACAATGAGTTAGTTATACTATCAAACTCACACTCTGATAGCTCCTACAGTTCCATGCACTCAGGTCATGATGATGAGCATTAAAGTTGCACTATGCAGAAATCGCTCCACCATTTCCTGATTGCAGAAATTCTAATAGTTTGCCTAATTTCAATTTATGTGACAAAACAAGCAAGTATAGTGTAGAGAATCATTGTACCATCTAAACCGCTGTGAAATATATTTTACATAACCAAAAATATTGTATTTTCAGCTGTTCGAAGCTGGTGTACAAAACCCAAAGTAAAAGATGCAAAAGCGAAACTTAAGACAGGGAAGCATAGAAATAACACACATAGAGCAGATCTACTGCTTCTTAGATTTGCTTTCTTTAACTGGCATTTCTATGTGAATTTGGTCGGGCACGCCTAAAAAGTTACACATTGCAGCTTTAAGGCAACAACCACCATACATTTTCTCTCTCTCCGCCAGGTATGACCCAGAGGCGAACTGCTGGGTGTTTGTGAGCCCCGTGTCAGTTGCCCATCTGGGAGCGGGGGTAGCAGGTTGTGGGGGTTCTCTACGTGGTGGGGGGGTTCGATGGCCAGAACCGCTGGAACACAGCAGAGAGGTTCCACCCCGATTCCAACACCTGGCACCAACTGGCCCCCATGACTACTGTACGCAGCGGACGGTGTGTGTGTGTATACACCTGTCAAAGTGTGTGGATAACGTTTCTCCCTCTGTGTGTGTGGACTCGTATGCAGTATGCAGTAGGAGGGTATGACGGTCATGCTCAGCTCCATGGAGAGGTACAGTGTAACCAGAGATGTGTGGGAGCCAGTGGCCTCCATGCAGCACTGCCGCAGCGCTCACGGGGTCACCATCTACCAGGGACGCATCTTCATACTGGGTGAGTCTGGAGAAACCTGCCATCTCTCTGGAGAGTTTGGCCAACTTTAGAACCAGATACCATGTTGCTCCTCCTGAGCCTTGGATTCACTCATCCTGTTTCCCTTTCTCTCCTCCTCCCTCCCTCCCTCCTGCCTCCTGGTGGTTTTAATGCCACAGGGTTTCTGTCCAGTGTTGAGAGTTACTGCCCTGACACCAGCCAGTGTTGAGAGTTACCGCCCTGACACCAGCCAGTGTTGAGAGTTACCACCCTGACACCAGCCAGTGTTGCTAGGACGCAGTGGAATGGCCGCCGCAGTAACAATGGAGCCCTGCCCTGGCAACCTGCCCGAGGAGGAAGAAGAGGAAGTGACATAGAGTTAGAGCGAGGAGACATGACTCATCATAACTCTTTTTATATCTGACTCAACATGGCGGCAGAGCAGGACTTGTTGCAATAGAATTAGAATGAGTAGAAAGGACAAAGCTCTTAGATCACTTTTATCCAAAGCCACAAAGTTTGCATTAATCAGGAATGTCTGTTCTGATCATTCTAATTCTATGTGGAGTCAGTAGGAAGTGGACCAGGGGGAGGAAGTGACCTCACAATGACTTCAAAGTGACCTCACCATTATTAGGGTGCTACAGACATAGAGTTAGGAGTTAGAATACTAGAATGGACATGAACCTTCGTATGATGCCATTATAAGACACATTGCCTGAATCACTAAATGGGCTGTCACTCCCAAACAGAAGACAATTGCATTGGTAACAATTTATTTTTTAAATGTATCAACTTAAATTTAAGGAACACCTAACTTTATAAGACTCACATTACTTATTTCGACAACAGCAGCCATGACACATTCCAAGGGTACATCATGAGGTTAGAGTAAGATCTTTCAGATACAAAGACCCAACTGACTGTAATCACAGTGAATTTAAGAGCCATTTTTCAAATGTTAAGAACGAACAGTTTGTGTTTTTAACTAGCTAATAGAAACATCACCATGTGAAGATATTTGTATGTAAACTCATCAAAAAAAGAAACGTCCCTTTTTCAGGACCTTGTCTTTCAAAGATAATTCGTAAAAATCCAAATAACTTCACAGATCTTCATTGTAAAGGGTTTAAACACTGTTTCCCATGCTTGTTCAATGAACCATAAACAATTAATGAACATGCACCTGTGGAACGGTCATTAAGACACTAACAGCTTATAGACGGTTAGCAATTAAGGTCACATTTATGAAAACTTAGGACACTAAAGAGGCCTTTCTACTGACTCTGAAAAACACCAAAAGAAAGACGCCCAGGGTCCCTGCTTATCTGCATGAACGTGCCTTAGGCATGCTGCAAGGAGGCATGAGGACTGCAGATGTGGCCAGGGCAATAAATTGCAATGTCCGTACTGTGAGACGCCTAAGACGGTGCTACAGGGAGACAGGATGGACAGCTGATCGTCCTCGTATTGGCAGACCACGTGTAACAAGACTTGCACAGGATCGGTACATCCGAACATCACACCTGCGGGACAGGTACAGGGTGGCAACAACAACTGCCCGAGTTACACCAGGAACACACAATCCCTCCATTAGTGCTCAGACTGTCCGCAATAGGCTGAGAGAGGCTGGACAGGGCTTGTAGGCCTGTTGTAAGGCAGATCTTCACCAGACATCACCGGCAACAACGTCGCCTATGGGCACAAACCCACCGTCGCTGGATCAGGCAGGACTGGCAAAAAGTGCTCTTCACTGACGAGTTGTGTTTTTGTCTCACCGGGGGTGATGGTCGGATTTGCATTTATCGTCGAAGGAATAAGCTTTACACTGATATTCTGGAGCGCGATCGATTTGGAGGTGGAGGGTCTGTCATGGTCTGGGGCGGTGTGTCACAGCATCATCGGATTGAGCTTGTTGTCATTGCAGGCAATCTCAACGCTATGCGTTATATGGAAGACATCCTCCTCCCTCATGTGGTACCCTTCCTGCAGGCTCATCCTGACATGACCCTCCAGCATGACAATGCCACCAGCCATACTGCTCGTTCTGTGCGTGATTTCCTGCAAGACAGGAATATCAGTGTTCTGCCATGGTCAGCGAAGATCCCGGATCTCAATCCCATTGAGCACGTCTGGGACCTGTTGGATCGGAGGGTGAGGGCTTGGTGGAAGAGTAGGGTAACATCTCGCAGCAAGAACTGGCAAATTTGGTGTAGTTTATGAAGAGGAGATGCACTGCAGTACTTAATGCAGCTGGTAACCACACCAGATACTGACTGTTACTTTTGATTTTGAAAAGTTTTGCAAAATTTCAAACACTAAAATATATGTAAACAGACCATCAATGTCTACATTTGTTTTCTTGGAAAACAGAGTGATACCATATCAGTACTTGTTGCATTTACAACTTGTCTAAATCTTACAGATAAAGGTCAGACATTTTGGTCAGGGAGTTTGTCGACCATGGTTTGCCAGTGCTGTGATAAGATAGTGTCAAATAATGAATTTGAAGAATTTATCTGCACTCTGTGTGTTTGCTTGCCAACTAATTTTAGAGGAATGATTCCATAAATGTTTCAAATTAATTGCCAATATGCCAACATTCCATTTAAACAATGCATCCAATCCACAGCAATACACTGCCTCAAATCAGTAGATGATAGGATTTAGACAAGTTGTAAATGCAACAAGTACTGGTATTGTATCATATAATATCACTCTGTTTTCCAAGAAAACAAATGTAGACATTGATGGTCTGTTTACATATATTTTAGTTTTTTTTTTTTACTGCAAATGGTATAAAACCCATATAAACTGTATTTATGATTATATGACAATATTTTAGGTTGACAGTATTACATAATTTCCAATATATCACATTCCTTACTTAAATTTTCCAGCATACATAAAACCAGGATTATGCCTTTACTGCCATTAATTCCAATTAGACTGGTTTGGTTTTCTCCCTGACCACAATGGCTGCCATTTTCACTCTATTCTGGAACTTTGAGGGTTTATGACATAGCCCCTCTAGTAATTTAATGGAATCTATTTTGCTACAGAACTTCTCAGAGACTCTTCTAATTGACTGTGCCATCATGTCCCCTCTCTCTATCAACAACTCTGACCATAAATCTAGCAGTTTTTCACATGCAGTGTTTTCATAATCCAAGTCCACCTTATTATAGTTCACATACACTGTTTGTTGTCTTGTCCACATCATAGGAGGAAGCTCCAGAGAAGCTGAAATGAAGACAGTTCTCTCTCTGACCTCACATAGTTTGCGTTACAAATGGCACCCTATTCAATTTATAGTGGCATATTTTTGACCAGGGCCCAGAGGTATTAAAACGTGTGCTTAATTTCTCTTGCTGCGCTGCAGTAGAGCCTAGTCACTGTGGGAGCATGTTGGTTAACCACCACTAGGTGGAGGAAGACTACTACCAAAGACTAGAGGGATGGGAACACAACAGGGCACATAACAGTCACACATAACAACAGGACACATTCAAGCGTATTGTTCATTCTGTATTCTAACCATGGTCATAGGACTGTTTAGTAGACGTCACAGCGTTAGTCACCACTGGTTTACGTCAGACAACTGTTTACTTATCTCTCTGTGTATGTGCCTGTGCGACCCCTCCCCCTCTGTGCTAGCTGATGTTATCTCTGTGTGTGTTCAGTAGGAGTCTTTAGGGTCAGGCATATTCACATTCAAACCTCCAGGTCTCTAGTACTGCTGGTTTTCGTTCCTCACTTCACTGACTAGCCAGGGCAGCGTTCACCTGGTGTCCCAGGTCTCACACCTGAGATCTGAATCGGTCCCTGATAAGAGGGGAACGATGAGCACTAAAAGTGTGTATATTTGACTGAAAGAGAGTGGAAATGGGAGGAGAGAGAGACGAGAGAGGTGGAAGGAGGAGGAGAGAGAGGAGGTGGAAGGAGGAGGAGAGAGAGGAGGTGGAAGGAGAGAGAGTAGAGAAAAGGGAGGGGGGGAAAGGAGGAGGAGAAAGGAGGTGGAAGGAGAGAGAGAGAGAGGAATGGAAGGAGGAGAGAGAGGAGGTGGAAGAGGAGTGAGGAGGAGGAGGTGGAAGGAGGAGAGAGAGGAGGTGGAGAGGAGGAGAGAGAGGAGGTGGAAGGAGAGAGGGAGGAGGTGAAGGAGGAGAGAGGAGGAGGTGGAAGGAGGAGAGAGGGAGGAGTGGAACAAGGAGAGATGGAGGAGGTGGAAAGGAAGTAGAGACGGGAGGATGGAAGAAGGAAGGAGAGAGGGAGGAGTTGGAAGGAGAAAGGAGAGGTGGAAGGAGGAGAGGGGTAGGTGGCACAGAGGCACGAGAGAGGCTGGGATTCAGTAATTAGCCTAGTAGAAAGCGAGTGTTAGGGTTATGTGCAAAGGTTCACTGGCATTCCTTTAGCGGTGATGTGGATGTTGGTAAGGTAGGAACAAGGGCTATAGGTGGTAGGAAGGAGTAGAGATTGACGGTGGAAAGGAGAGTTTGAGGAATTGATCATTGTGACGGCATGTAGAGCAGAGGTGAGTAGGTTCAAGGAAAGGAATGGGAAGGTAGTGAGAGGTATCTTTCGATTTTTTTTTTCCTGGTATTATTAGCCCTTGCTCGTAATTGTTGCGTGGAGACATTTGTAGTCGCGTCGTTTTGTTGTCGGACCTCTCACCCATATTTGCCTCTCCACCTCTGTGCCCGTTTTTCCACACCACGTGTACCCTCCACCCAGGCGGCCAGCCGTCCAGAACGAGGAGGCCTGAGCGCACCTTCATTAGATGTTTACAGTTAGGTTAGTTAGGGGTACGTTGCTAGGGGGTTTAAGGGAATGTGGATTAAGGTAAAGCAGTGAAGGTTGATTATTCAGCGTGATTTGGTGATCCAGTTTAAGTTAACTGTGTCCATAGTCTCTCCATTGCACCAACCTCGGGCAGATTGGGCACGACGGAGGGTCGAAGGAGACGAGGGGAAGGCGCGTTGGACAGGAAAGTGAGAGACCCTTCCGACGGTAAAGGAGCGACAGAGAGCGAGGTAAGAGATAGGAGGATGAAGGTGGGAAGGGACGTCTTTCGGAGGAGAGTGAGGGAGTGTGGATAGGGAGATGAGAGAGGTGGGGAAGGAGTTAGCAGAGGATGATAGGTAGGGGCTGGTTTTTCAACCGGCCCCGTCAGTGGATGTTTAGGGTTACGGCACGCCGTGGATCACGTGATGGTATGAGTAAACTGCCACTGGTCGTACAGGGAGGGTGACTGTTTTCAGATGGATGTGGTAAGTGGGGGTTATAATGGAGAGAGAAGGATGAGTGGCAGGTGGATTAAAGGAGGGTAAGGGTAACGGTAGTAGGGGTTAGAGGCGGGTTGAATGCGAGGGGTAAAACAGTGCTAAGTCGGAGCAATCACTTTCGAGAGAGTGATCGGAAGATTGCGGTGAAGTGTCACCATCTTGGATTAGGCCATGGGAAGTGGGGAAGGGTCAGGGGAGTTGAGTGTGTGAGATGTCCAGTTCAGAATGGCGCTCAATAGATGCACGAAGGCGAGGAGAATTGAATGAGAAAGGGGTCCGCTAACCATTGACAACCACTCGTAGTAGTTAGGTACGGTGCCGTATGGTTGTTGTTGGATTTTTGAATAGTGGGAAGCGTAGAGCTTTTTGTCGTGACAAGAATGGAACCACAATGCCAGGCTTCATTTACGGGAACATTATAGAAAAGAAACCCACAGGAGTAATATAGTCAGTTTTTGAATGGGAGACATAAAGGAATATTATTTATGTCATGTATGAAGAGAATTAAGTACTTTGCCAACCTACGACCACAACTCCTACGCAAACGAGTGTGACGAATTTCCTGGTGTATTCCAAATCAATGGTCACGTTAGCTAACTGGCTATCTTATTCTTGTTTGTAAAGTAAGTAGTGCCTAACGTTAAGCTGCTAGCTTAGCATGTAACTTTTTCAGTTGTTACGTGCAAGCTGCAGGCCTGTGTGTGAATTTCTCCAGCCAGAAGAAGGTGGCCACACCTCAGAGTTTTTGGTTCCTTCTAGGTTTCCTTTCTAGTTGGCTAGGGAGTTTTCCCAGTCCACGGTGCTTCTTACATCTGCATTGCTTGCTGTTTTGTGGTTTTAGGCTGTTTGTTAGCACTTGTGACATCAGCTGGGAAAAATAGTTCTCATAATCTCAAAAGGCGAACTCAACTAAAATAAAATATATTGAAATTTGATTCGTGATGTTTGTAGTGTCCACGCGCCAATGTATGTAGTGCTCCAAAAACTTGTTAGAATATGAGTGAACAAGTATAGGAGAACCAATCGAGTACACCAGACCAGATACTAAATGACAGAAGGATGCTGCAAAATGGCAGATTATATCTTTTTGGCATCAAGGTTGTGTTTGGTATTCCTTTTTCTCTTCCTCTCTCTCACACCACATAGCACAACACAACACACACAAACACACACAATACACAGACACACAACACACACACGAACAACACGTGCACTATTTGAATTGTTTAGACCACAAGGATTCCCGCCAACACAGTCCGTTAGGTATTACTTCTTCTCGTGTTAGTTATCAAGGACTGACAATTATATATATATAGACTCTCTTCACCCAGTTTATTACAGGCTGGTCTATGGCAGGCTAGCTGTACCTTGCCTACTGCCAGCAAGTATCAGGTCCACTCTGTGGACGCCTAATAGAGGACCGCATGCTAGGGGATGTTGACCACACTGTGCAAGTCCCCTTGTCTTTCCCCAGGGTTTCGACACAGACGATAGCCAAGCTGACGGTGGAGGACAGTACTATGTGTGTGTGTGCTTATAGTGTGTTCTCGTGTGTGTGTGTATGTCTCTGTTCTCGTAGATTG
>NC_036867.1:37933487-37938028 GCF_002910315.2 Salvelinus sp. IW2-2015 | reverse complement strand
AGAGGAGGAGAGAGAGGAGGTGGAAGGAGTAGAGACGGGAGGCGGAAGGAGAGGAGAGGGAGGAGTTGGAAGGAGAAAGGGAGGTGGAAGGAGGAGGAAGGAGAGGTGGAGGAGGAAGAGGGAGTTGGAAAGGAGGTAAGAAAGGGAGGAGGTGGAAGGAGGAGTGAGGGAGAGGAGGAGAGAGTGGAGGAGGTGGAGGAGAGGGAGGAGGAGGAGGTGGAGGATGAGGTGAAAGAGGGAGAGTGGAAAGGAGAAGTGGAAGGAGGAGAGAGGGAGGTGGAAGGAGTAGAGAAGGAGGAGGTGGGAAGGAGAAGAGGAGTAGAGGAGGTGAAGGAGGAGAGAGGGAGGAGGTGGAAGGTGGTAGAGAGAGAGAGGAGGTGGAAGGATGAGACAGAGAAGGTGGAAGGAGGAAAAAGAGGAGGTGGAAGGAGGAGAGAGAGGAGGTGGAAGGAGTAGAGGGAGGAGGTGGAAGGAGAGGAGAGAGGAGGTGAAAGGAGGAGAGTGGAGAGTAGGAGGAGAGGATCTTACTACTTAGACCCTCACACTTGAGGATGACTCACATGGCGGCAAACACATGGCACACGCTGACACGCAACACACGCTGACTGTTCCTGATCTGACTGGTTCATAGAGACCTCTTGCTTCAGTCTATGCAGTGTGTCCTTAAAGAAAGCAGAGCTAGGTTTCAACCCATCTTAAACACATAGAAACAGATCATATAGAATGTATATAGTTCTGTATGATATATCGAGGTTGAAATGGAATGCGCATACATGTGGAAGTGACCTTGGGAAGGGATGACCTTATCAATATCTCTGCCTGCAAACATTATCTGTTACATTCTGAAGGATGCTCCATGTATAGTGTTCCATGAAGGTGACATTGGTGGTAACGCACACACAACGACACACACATACACATATATACACACTACACACACACAGGCACATACAGATTACATTGATGCATATGGGTGATACACACACACACACACAATGGAATAGTGCGCCTGATTTTCCCCCAAGCCATGTTTCCTGTGACGCAAAGTAATGTACGTACATGACTGACATAAGTACAGCGCGCGCGCGCGCGCGTGTGAGTGTGTGTGTATGTGCTCAAAGCTCCAAAGCATCTAGTTTGTTTCCTGTCCAGTTCAACCTGCTCCATGTGTGGTGGTGGCCTG
The DNA here is from genome assembly GCF_002910315.2 of Salvelinus sp. IW2-2015. Lineage (NCBI taxonomy): Eukaryota > Metazoa > Chordata > Actinopteri > Salmoniformes > Salmonidae > Salvelinus > Salvelinus sp. IW2-2015. The sequence goes on along the minus strand of NC_036867.1, from coordinate 37,936,845 downwards.
GATACAGTGACCAGGTAAGACCATCCATGTTGGCCTGTTCCAAATGGCATCCTATTCCCTTCATAGTGTATGGGCCCTGGTCAAAAGTAGTGCACTAGAGTATGGTAGGGAATAGGGTGCCATTTGGGACAGTGTGTACTAGTTATCGCACTCATCACAAGGCTCCATGTAGATGTGATGGTTGCTATGTATCGCCCCCACCTCCTTAGTTACCCCCCAACTATTACAATACCTTCAACTTCACACAATAGAGAAAGAGGCTTCAGGTTATATGGATTATGATCAGGGATCATTTCAGATATTCCTTTTTAGTTGAATTGGAATTTTGATCAATTTTTGTTATGAGAGATCTGAAGGTGGAATGAATATGAATATTCATTTTGCATCCTAGCATATGAAGACATGTTTTCAAACCCTCTTTCAGTGTATATGACTGAAGTGTTGAGCGTTATGCAGTCCATTTCAGTGTATATGACTGAAGTGTTGAGCGTTATGCAGTCCATTTCAGTGTATGAGAGTGGAAGGAGAAGAGAGAGAGGTGAAAGGAGGACGTGGAAGGTGGTAGAGAGGAGGATGGTGAAGGAGGAGACAGAAAGGTGAAGAATGAGAGGAGGTGAAGGAGGAGAGTGGGAAGGGGGAGGTGGAAAGAGTAAAGAGGAGGAGTGGAGGAGAAGATGGAAGAGGAGAGTGGAAGGAGGAGAGAGGGAGTGGAAGGAGGAGAGAGAGGAGGTGGAAGAGGGAGAGAGGGAGGAGTGGAACAAGGAGAGATGGAGGAGGTGGAAGGAGGAGAGAGAGAGTGAAGGATAGAGACGGGAGGCGGAAGGAGAGGAGAGGGAGGAGTTGGAAGAGAAAGGGAGGTGGAAGGAGGAGACGAGAGGTGGAAGGAGGAGAGAGGGGAGTTGGAAGGAGTAGAAAGGGAGGAGGTGGAAGGAGGATGGAGGGAAGGAGAGAGAGGAGGAGTGGAAGGAGAGGAGAGGGAGGGGTGAGGATGAGGTTGAAAGAGGGGAGGTGAAAGGAGAATGGAAGGAGGAGAGAGGAGTGGAAGGAGTAGAAGAAGAGGAGGTGGAAGGGAGAAGAAGAGGAGGTGAAAGGAGGAGAGAGGAGGAGGTGGAGGTGGGTAGAGAGAGAGAGAGGTGGAGGATGAGACAAGAAGGTGGAAGGAGGAAAAGAGGAGGTGGAAGGAGAGAGAGGACGTGGAAGGAGTAGAGGAGAGAGGTGGAAGGAGAGGAGAGAGGAGGTTGAAAGGAGGAGAGTGGAGAGTAGGAGGAGAGATCTTACTACTTAGACCCTCACACTTGAGATGACTCACATGGCGGCAAACACATGGCACACGCTGACACGCAACACACGCTGACTTTCCTGATCTGACTGGTTCATAGAGACCTCTTGCTTCAGTCTATGCAGCTAACATCAAACAATCCCACAGCCTGCCTAGCACGAGTCACCCCTTAGAAAGAAAAAAACGACACACGCAACTAAGCGCTTTCAAACCCCCATCCATAACAACACATAACAAACTGACACGACACTCACACTCACACGACAAACACTAGCAAGCTCGCTGATATACTCTATCACACACCTGTTATCCTGAGAACACATACAATCACTACGAACGGGTGACCATGAAGTGCCCCACACTAACACCGTCGACTCCCCCATCCACATAAGCCTGATCTGACCTTCCACGCCCTTATTCAGACCGCTTCATATCAATAGCCTCGCTAGCAAGACATTGTATCTCTATTCACATTCCTAGATCGAGTGCAATCCTCGCTCCCTTCCATGTGGTGACCTATGAGTAGAGCTTCGAGATGAGCCCCGACACACTGTGAAATGCTCGCACCTGCACCCACCTACTTTGCCCAGAAGTATCGTAGGAACGCCCAGACCAGCACAACAAGCCAACCAGTACTGAATGCGAACACACTACACCGGATCGCATTTATATACATCCCGACTCTACTACAGACACGACAACTCAACATTGTACAACGAATTACACCAGCGTGACACCTCGGCCATCCTTTCTGTCCCCTTCATCTCTAAGTTGACCGCTATCTGATTATCAAGATCCGCTAGCGACACGATATCACCAATGCGCGAAAATCCTAGGAGTAGGCGTCCGTTTGTTACGGACGCACTGACAACCGTGTCTTTGACCCGCCGAGGAGAGCGCGTAGTTTCCAATGTGTAGACCGTCAAAACAGTCCAATGTCTCTCATCGGATTTGTCCCAAACCCTATGCTACAGAATAGACAGAATAACGTATAGTGCAGCCGCATGCTTCACCAACACGGCAAGAAGCAGGCGAGCGCGGAGACTGTAGAGCGCTGTCGTGAACTTTCATACGCTTACATAACAAAGCTCTCAAACCGTCATTCTACTTTCCTCTACACTCCCCCTCTCTACAGAACCGTAGCGCTCCATGTTGGGTGAGCAGTCAGGTTTGAGTCCTCGCACCCTGTTAGATAACACGCCCAGAAGTGACCCAGAAGAGTCCTAACCGACCAACACTCCTATCCTCCGTTCAAGTAGCCTCTCCGTGTGTCCCAGAACGGCGATCCTTTTGTCTCACTCCACTCCCACCTTAGGTGTTATATAAGACCCTCAGGGTCAATCCAGAAACCTGTCCACTCCAAAGCCCTCCTCCTATGATGAGGTACTCTGGGTGAATAGGCCAGCAGGTTTAGTCTCATGCCATCTCTGTGCGTACAAGCATGTCGATCAGCCAATACTGATTTCCATGTACGAGTTATCGCACACATCATCACATAGCCCCTGCCTTCTATTGTGATCTCGCGCCAGGGAGCAATGTGCTATCCGCCCCCCCTTCCGAAATCCAAGTGACATTCTATGCGAGTGCAATTAAGCAGATTAGACCCGCCCCCCTACCTCCACCCTCATCCCACCCTCAAGTACAGCCTTCAACTTACAACTCCAAGTAGAGAAAGGGCTTTAGGTTATGAAATGTGGATTATGATCAGGGATCATTTCAGATATCCTTTTTATGTTGAATTGGAATTTTGATCAATTTTTGTTATGAGAGATCTGAAGGTGGAATGAATATGAATATTCAATTTTGCTATCCTAGCATATGAAGACATGTTTTCAAACCCTCTTTCAGTGTATATGACTGAAGTGTTGACGTTATGCAGTCCATTTCAGTGTATATGACTGAAGTGTTGAGCGTTATGCAGTCCATTTCAGGTATATGACTGAAGTGTTGAGCGTTATGCAGTCCATTTCAGTGTATATGACTGAAGTGTTGAGCGTTATGCAGTCCATTTCAGTGTAATGACTGAAGTGTTGAGCTATGCAGTCCATTCAGTGTATATGACTGAAGTGTTTGAGGGCG
>NC_036867.1:37890476-37929578 GCF_002910315.2 Salvelinus sp. IW2-2015 | reverse complement strand
TGTTATGGACTGAAGTGTTTGAGCGTTATGCAGTCCATTTCAGTGTATATGACTGAAGTGTTGGCGTTATGCAGTCCCCTATTTCTCCGTGTGAGTTTCCTGATTGTGAGCGTTATGCAGTCCATTTCAGTGTATATGACTGAAGTGTTGAGCGTTATGCAGTCCATTTCAGTGTATATGACTGAAGTGTTGAGCGTTATGTAGTCCATTTCAGTGCTCAAAACATAATGACTAGAGTTTAAGTATAGCCTTCATGTAGTTATTGTATTACACTGTTATTTAACTTAACATAATTCTTCATTTGATAATCGGTCAAGGAAAAGCAAAGATTAATGAGTGTGATCGACAGTGTGTGCAATTTGTGCGGTGCTGCTGATATCCCACTAGCTGACTGTATTCAGTTTGACTGTGTTTCTCCAGAGCTCCGAGGAAAGCATCAGTTGACAGTTTCAAGCTCCCCCTAGCTGAATTGATTCTACTATGAGGCCGCTCGAAACGCAGCACCGTATGGCGGGGGTCTGCGATGTTACGTCCTTCTTTAACCAACCCCTTTAAATACACAAAACTCGTCGAAATAAAAAGTAAGCCTATTCGTCTTCTTTGTTGTTTATTTTAGACTTTAAAGTAGTCCGAATTAAAGTTGAGCAGTCATTGGTTAAGAATTCAATGTTTTGTCAAATATGCCCCCCCCCTGTTCTTGGAAATAGTATATTCCACAATTTATTCCAGGCAAAGACTGACAGTTTTTTGGGTCACAGAACGGCTGTTGAAGTCACCAGTTTACCCTCCCCCGCCATAATAAGGAATTAGTACATTTTAGATAACGAAAATGTTAGTGGACTGAGGGAGAAAGCGTGTTGACATGTCTGCCCATTTCTACTGAATTAAAAGTATTTTGCCATCTTTTAAAAAAGGCTTTAATGTTTTCTTGCTTGTTTCTCTAGTCTACCACATCCACCTTTCCTATATAATTTCATGTGAAAATGTAGGCCTGCCTATGCTATAACACATTTATCATAAATTATGACATTATAATAGAGTAACGCCAGTGTATTCCATGCCAGTGCACATCTTAGGGATGTGAACTATGATTGTCATGTTGTCGTTTTATTTTCTCCAGAATAAGAAAAGACAAACAGAAGAGATAGAATAATAATATATTGGACAATTAATCTCAATGATGGAAAACTCTCTCTCCCTCTTTCTCTCGCTCTCTCTCTCCCCATATCCTGTACTGTACATATGGCTGGTAAATGAACAGTGGTGGCAGTTAAGGGAGAAGGACTAGTGACACTTGACTCCACAGGTCCTATGTAGCCATTCACACAATAATCACAATGCTTCAACACAGCTCAAGAACTGGAAGATAGCACACATACTCACTGTGTGTGTGTGTGTGTGTATTAAAAGAATACAGTGAATCCCCAGGACCAATCAAGCATTAGTGTAGTTAAGATCTGATTATCCCCTATGGGGCTTCTGTGGTTGTTGTTGATGATGTTTTTCGTGTTGCTACATTGTTAACCCTAAAATCCGGTTTTCTATGTCAAACGGTTTTGTTATATTTCAGTCTTCTGTGATGTATATGAAGTGTAATATTGGGATGCAAACTCAAAATGTAATACATTTCAACTCTATATCTGACATGGTACAGGTGTCTTCTTTTTAAGCCCACAACCATGTGTGTGAAGGTGTATACTTTTGCTTCAAAGTAGATTTATTTAAGACTACCAAGAAACACTCTGGGTGACCCTGATTTAGCCCACTGCAGTAAAAGGTTTAAATAAAGAAATGCACACATTTATAGTCACATTTGATCTTTCAAAATATACATTTGAATGTTTTTCCTGTTTTGAACAGATATTTTGACACATTTCATCCAGCCACTTGTTATGAACATTTGTCTGCTATTCATTCAAAGTGTTGTGTTTCTGTGATACTCAGAGGCTGAGAAATTGGCGATTGAGCTAATCTGACATACTGACACGATTTAAAATGGCCTACTATATGGTCACTTGTTCCATCAGACTTTGGGCTCTAACTTTGGAACGCAACGGGCTGTCAACTCAGTTCTAATTACATCTGAAACATGACACTCTGGACTTGGTATGGAGACATTGACTAGAAGAATGTGCATTAACATTAGATTGTTTTTATAAAACAAATTGTTGTTTTCACCTCTTTCGACACCTAATAATCGTTAGAACCTTTGTAATCTACATTAGATTTTGACAACAATTGATAAACCTTTAAAGCAAAATATAAAGATGAATGTTCCATTCACCACATCTGAATAGAACGTAATAGAACCTAATAGAATAGAGCAGGTATGTACAAATGCTTTGTGATGTCTGCAGTAGATACTGCTGAACAGCTAGAATGGACCCATTATGGCTAACACTGGATTAACGTCATCCTTCACCGTGAGTGTGTGTATGTACCCCCGTTAGCTAATGGGGATCATATGTGGAGTCAGCACAGAAACACTAAACAATTTACTTTCCCCACCCCCACCACACTCACAACATCCTCGGCCTTAAACCCCTCGTCAGTGAGTTAAACACTACTCCTTGGGGAGGTAGAGTACAGCCCTGCCACCGTGTGTGTTAGAGATAGGTGGATGTGGTGGTGAATGGAGGGAGAGGCGAGAAGGGACAGGGAGAGAAAGAGAGCAGGAGGTATAGAGTGCGCAGAGGGAGAGGGACAGCGGTAAAGAACGAGAAAGACAGAGAGAAAAGAAAGATAGGTTTAGAGGCCCACAGAGGGGTAGAGGGGCCCTGTAGTTCTGGCAGAGGGGCGAGACTGTCAACAACGCATGTATCAAAACCCACAGACAACACACTCTATATACACACACACAGCCCCTGTTTTTGGTGTGTGTACGTACATAACACTGCATGTGACACCAAGAGCAGAGGTAAGACAAACATAATGCCAAGCAGAACCTTCTCTACTGGAGAGAGAGGGGTGAGGGAGAAGGAGAGAGAGGGGTGAGGGAGAAGGAGAGAGAGAGGTGATGGCGAAGGAGAGAAAGGGGGAGGGAGAAGGAGAGAAAGGGGGATGGACAAGAGGATAGCTAGTGTGAGGAGAAAGGAAAGATGGGAGAGTGGTGAAGGAGATGGTAGACCGGAGCGGAGAGCAGTGAACGAGGGAGAGCAGGAGAGGGGAGGGGGAGGAGAGAGAGAGAGAGAAGGTGGGGAGGGGGTACGAGAGGGGAAGGAGGAGTAGAGAGAGAGAGGGGAGGAGAATGGAAACGCGGAGAGAGGAGAGAGAGGGGGAGGGGAGAGAGGAAAGCGATAAAGAGAAAGAATATTTAGAGAGAGATTGGGAGGGTATTAGAATAGAGCATTATTATCAGTCAAACAAAATACCTGAATAGTAGTTATGTGCTAATTTACCTAACCATTTAGCAATTTGGGAAATAAAGCAATATCAAGACATTACCAGATAACCATTGCAGTAAGAGTTTGATTGAATTCAACATTTAAATAAAATAGTGTTAAAACCTGAGAACATCAGTGTACTCCTGTCTGTGTAGTAGCAGAGCACACCACAGTCTGTGTTCCTTTAATGAAAAACTTGTGTTCCGGGTGGTGTGTGTGCATGTGTATGTATGTGTGAGTGCGTGCGACTGTTAAAACCCTTCTTTAAGAGGACATGCAATCTGGATCCTATTTAACATCCATGTGTTTTTATTTCAGGGCTCTTAGGTCAGATGTACTTGACTCTGCTCCAACTGTTTAAAAGTTTGCCATTATTGACACACAGTATCAAAACTTTAGAGGTGGTATTTGACATTCTGATCCTAAAGCATGTACATGCATGTATGTGTGTGTGTGTGTGTGTGTTTGTGTGCCTACGGGTATGATATGACTGTACAGAGTTGTGTTCTGTCAGAAATAGGGCAGGTTAGGTCATAGACAGTTTCATAAGCCCAGTCTGACCTCTTTATACAGACACACACAATCTCTCTCTCCCTCTCTTTCTTTCTCTCCTTTAATCTCTCAGAATATTAGTCAACTCGCTCAAATTCCCACATCTCTCTCTCCCTCTGGATCCCCTTTGTTTTCCACTGGCTGATTACAACCACGCTGATACGATTCATATCTACACMTAACAAAAATATAAACGCAACATGTAAAGTGTAGGTGCCATGTTTCATGAGCTGAAATAAAAGATCCCAGAAATGTTCCATACGCACATAAGCATATTTCTCTCAAGTTGTGCACAAATTTGTTTACATCGCTGTTAGTGAGCATTTCTTCTCCCTTGCCAAGATAATCCATCCATCTTACAGGTGTGGCATATCAAGAAGCTGATTAAACAGGATGATCAGTACACAGGTGCACCTTGTGCTGGGGACAATAGAAGGCCATTGTGCAGTTTTGTCACACAACACAATGCCACAGATGTCTCAAGTTTTGAAAGAGCCCGCAATTGGCATGCAGATTGCAGCAAGGTCCACCAGAGCTGTTGCAAGATAATTCAATGTTAATTTGTTTTAGAGAATTTGGCAGTACGTCAAACCGGCCTCACAACCACAGATCACGTGTAACCACACCAGCCCAGGACCTTCACATCCGGCTTCTTCACCTGCGGGATCGTCTGAGGGGAGGGGGAGCTGAGGAGTATTTCTGTCTGTAATAAAGCCCTTTTTGTGGGGAAAAACTAATTCTGATTGGCTGGGCCTGGCACCCAAGTGGATGGGCCTATGCCCTCCAAGGCCCACCCATGGCAGCGGCCTTGCCCAGTCATGTAAAATCTATAGATTAGGGCCTAATTCATTTATTTCAATTGACTGATTTCCTTATAAGAACTGTAACTCAACAAAATCTTTGAAATTGTTGCATGTTGCGATTTATATTTTTGTTCAGTATAAAACAACAGCAGCCTGCCATTTTAGTTTCTGGAAATATGGTCCACCTATATGTTGTGGTGCTAAAACTCATGACCTTACATGGTAATTAGCAGGTAATCATTAGCGAGTAATTAACATGAGCATGTAAGGTGTAAATACAGTCCAGGTACACATTGTTGCAAAACACCTACAACTGATATACCTGTCTGCAGCTTGCACAAGGAGTGGGGAGGATGGAGAAGATGGGTGGAAGAATGAATGAATGGGAGACAAGGGGAGAGGAAAGAAGAGGAGAGAAAAAGAGGCTGAAAAAGCAAGGAGAGGCAGCGTCATACAGAGGCAGTGGTTGTCTGTGGTTTTCCCCTRAGACAGTTAAAATAGGGGCGTAGAGAAACCAGGCAGTATGATCTTTCGAGAGATTACATTTCTATAGAGATAGAACGTATTCAGAGAAAACAGAGATTAGAGAGATACAGGAGCAGGTAGACATTTCCCTTAACTCTAAGGCTGTGTTTACACAGGCAGGCCAATTCTGATCTTCTGCCCAATTATTTGCAAAAGAGCTCTTTTGATTGCTCAAAAGACCAATTAGTAGAAAAATAATCTGAATTGGGCTGCATGTGTAAACGCAGCCTAGCTGGTCCTAGGTCAGACACTTGTTCAGTCCTGTTAATGGTTATGTTTAGAATGTGAGGTCGGGTAACCTGATCCTAGATCTGTAGTTAGAGGTAACAGCTATTCTGAGAGATATTAGAACTATCAGGTATCAGGAAGTGTGAGAAGCAAAATAGTTAACCACATATATTAAATGTGCTACTACTGAAACCACCACACGCTCTACTAGCTAGCTTGTGGTATTGACACACTCATGTCAGAGCCATGTTCCAGTAACCTCCTTCTTTCTTACTACAGCATTGAAACGAGGCCCAAGTCTTTGAGACGAAGCCATCTATAGGAATCCAGTGAGTACTGATCCAGAAATCCAACAAACAGCCTAATTGGTGAGTCAAACGGCCTCATTCAATTAGCAATGAAACATGTGAATGTAATATTCTGAGAGGTCCTCTTCAGGAGTGATTGAAAATACAGGTCTGGCTCGACTGAACACAACCTGTTTGGAGTGTGTGTGAGATGTGTATGTGCGCGTGTGTACATTAGGGTGAATACCTCTGAATTCCAGGAGTGGAGTTGATTTATAATTACCATAAAGAATCATCCTACCCTATCAGAAATATACACACATACACACACACAGGCACACTCCCTCAACAGTATGTGTGTTCTGAGAGGTATGTGGGCTCAGACCAATCGATACTGATGCTATGATGAGACAGTGATAGAGTTTGTGGTCTAGAGCTGAGTAGATACAAACACACTCTCCCTCACTCTCTTCCCTATTGGAGCAACACAAGCACACTGACAGCTCTGCCTAGCTGGACTGTTTGTGTCCTAGCTCTTTGCACTCTCTCTTTCCCCCTTTTTTGGACAATGTGTTTGCTTATGTGTGTCCTTTAGAAAACAGTGGAGGTGGCTAACCCCAAGAATGACACATGCATGCAGTCAGTGTGTCCTTCCCACAGATGAGCAACATTTAAACAGAACACTTCGCTCCTGCACACACACACACACACACACACACACACACACACACACACACCCAGCCACTGCACTGCACCCGCACTCACACACATTCTTAAAGGGACAGGACACACACACAACCCTCAACTTCATACTTGGTATAGATGTACACATTTTATTAATTATTCCCTCACATGACACATAGGCTGTGTTTAGACAGGCACCCCAATTCTGATCTTTTTTTCTTCACTAAATTGGTCCTTTCACCAAACAGATCAGCTCTGGAAAAGATCTGATGTGAAAAGATCTGATGTGATAGGTCAAAAGACCAATTAGTTGCAAAATTATCAGAATTTGGCTTACTGTGTAAACACAGCCATAGAACTATATCTAAACAGGACACACAGAGCTGTTATATACCATTCCTGGCTGGAACATACCTTACAGAGCACACAGTTCCATAAGGGCACAGTAGGGTACTGTTAAAAGAGGTATGTTAGTGCTGTGCTATATCAAAACCCTGCACACACCCATGTGGGTCTCCAGGCACAGGAATGAAGAACACTGACCAGTCTATCATAATTTAGTTTGGCAAATAAACAAAAAAGGTATCTATCCCTTTAAGAAGCCCCCACCATTCTATAACAGGGGGAGCGTTAGTAAAACCCTGGAACAGCGACAAAAAAAAAAAACGATCACCAACAGACGGTTTCAAGCTCCCCGCAACGGCAGCAGCCCCTGTTCGGATCGGCAATGTTGAGGATGGATGTAGCCTGCTAGAAAAAAAAGACACCGGGGCACAGTGAGAGAGAGAACACTACTGCTGTGTAGCTATGGAGATCGTAAGTGGTCGCTTTCTTTGACAGGTGTCGGAACCGGACTGAATAAAAAGTATCGAAACCAGCTTCAAGGATGTACGCCAAGGGGAAAGGTGCTGTTGTGCCCTCAGATAACCAAGCAAGAGAAAAGTAAGTGGGAATAGTGCAATGTCACAAAAACACCAGCTAGAGACACTAATGCTAGGATATCTACTGTTATCTCCAACGCTCACATACACCACCTCGCTTGTTGTCATAGAAAGGGTGCAGAATAGGATACGATATGCTCTCTCTTCGTAGTTTTGGTTCTTTGTTTTTCAGGTTGTTTTCTTGCATCGGTGAAGTCTTGTAGCCCTCCCTAACAAGCAAGCAGTTATTGGGGGTTGATTGCTAGCCTAGCTAACGTTAGTTTACTACCAAGGTATCCATTCCTACTCGTTTCATTCTCATCCGGTACAGTATATTATTAACTTCATGTATGACATTGTAGATATTAAACACCATTGGCAAATTCGTTTGTTTTTGAACTGTCTGTGCAATATGTTGCATTTTATAATTGAGTGGAAAAGAGAATCCCTACCTCTCTGGGTATTGGGAACAATGCATTCGTGAAGATGATTGTGTGTTTCAGGAAGCCTGGGATTAGTTTATGGTGAAATAACGTAGCCGACTGATAGCTTTTACAAAGTTGAAACCAATGTAACCGGTTTTGTTTCAATGTAACAAAGGAGTGTCCAACGTTCCAAAAAGTAACTATTCGAACTCACTCTACATTGTATGAATGTGTTCCTTCATACGCGAGTTACTGCTAGGTAGGCTAGGAGCTAGCTAGCGGCAAGTATGACAACTTTGTGTCCAAACAGTTTGTTTAGCTCTTTTTAAAGAGTAAAATACGTGTAATTTATGAAACTAGGTTTTCTATAATTTTAAAATTGGCCACTATGCAAAGCATTTAGCCGAATAGTTGAGTTAAACTCTAGGTAGTGTGCTAGCTCAGATAGCGGTAGCTTACCTATCCCTTTGTCTGCTAGCTACGGGTGCCGTTTAGTCCGTGAAGGATGCTGTTCCGCTGATGTAGGAACTGGCTGCTAGTACGACAGAAACGTTATCTTATCCACCTAGTGCTACTGTGTTGCATATGTTTAGTTCCTAAACATGTTTGTCTCAACATGTGTTATTTGGTTTCTAAAGAGATTTCATTGTTTTGTTGTTATAACCTGCAGAACCAGATACTCAACATTATGCACCGTGAACAACACAACTACTAGGCTATTCATACTGATTTATTTGAACTTTACTGACAAGCTGTAGATGGCTCTTTTTTTCCTGTCTTTCCAAATGTCAACAAAGCCAATACCTCATTATTTGCCCATGCTTTAACCCACACACTTCAGTCCATATTTCAATAAAAACTGTTCTAAGCCTTGTCCCTTAGATGTGCAAATAAATTGTCAAAACATTTGTCTGCTCCTTTTGTGTATGTCGCTGCTGTGCTTGATATGAGTATGTTAATCTCTACAATCTAGCCTAATTGATTTTATGAATCAACCTCAGCACTTGAGCTCTGGGCAGACCATAGCTTTACTCAGAAGGCAAACTTTTGTTCATTTTCCTCCACTCTGTCTCTCTATTCTTCTGCCTCCTTACCTCCCCTCCCTCTCCTCCTCAGTCTCCTCTCCTTTCTTCCCCTCCTCTCCTCTCCAATGCTCAGTTCTCTCTTCCAAGTCCTCATCTCCCTCTTCTGTGTTGAATTATTGAGTGTCTGACTGAAGCGGTTGCTCTGTGCTGTGAGTCAGATGCGGTGTGTGCGTGCGGTCGCTCTGAGCTGGAGCAATGTGTGTGTTTCTCTGTCTGTTAGAAGGAGAGTGTGTGTCGGTGGGCTGGCTTATCCATGTTTAAAGAGGGGTTTTGTCTGCAGCCGCAGCCAGGATGTCAGGTGTACTGGTGGCGCACATCGGGAGGGAAGTTTGTGTGAGAGAGAAAGGGACTGAGGGAGGAGTGAGCTGTCCCTTTGCTGACTGAGTAATTGTGCGTGTGTGCAGAGACACTACCMTCCCATCAAAACATCTCCCCAGTGTTGCAGCTCAAGAAACTCTCTTCCTCTCAATGCGTGAGCTTAAATAATGCAGCAGTCCAGGTGCATGTAGCCCCCCCCACCCCGCGCACACACACAGACAGGCCTCTCATCACACATAAACATTTCATCAGTGCCCTTATGGGAGAGATCAGTAGTTTCTGTTAACGGGCAGGAGAAGACATGGTGTGTATGTGAGAGAGTAGACCTACACTAACTAAAGTCAGTGGTGTAGTGGAGGGTAAAGGCAGTTTACCCTCCATGCATCCCACTTCTGGCTTGCCTCTGAAGCTAAGCAGAGGCACTCTTTCCTCTGGTCTAAAAGAAATAATAATTCCAGTGCCCCAGGGCAGTGATTGGGGACGTTTCCCTGTGTAGAGTGCCGTCTTTCGGGTGGGATGTTAAGAGTGTCCTGACTGGCCACCAAAAGATCCCATGGCACGTAGCATGAGAGAATGAGTGTTAACCCTGGTGTCCTGGCTACATTTCCCCACCTTTTGGGGAAAAATGCATTGAAAGTATAGGCAGCGTTACTTTATTCACTGTAACCGCCGATCAGTTTACCCCTACAGCACTGCCAAAGGTGTGTGTGTGTGCAGAGAGACCCACACTAAACCAGCAGTCTCAAAGAGCTAAGGGACTTTCAAACCATTGAGTTCCCTGTGCAGTGGTCACATTGATACGTTGGTCAGGTGTGTGTGTGAGAGGGAGGCCTAACTGACCAAAGACAGACAGTAAACTTTACTACACCACCAGGCAGCCACAGACAGTTTTTTTTGTGTGTGTGTGTGTGTGTGTGTGTGTGTTAGAACCACTACCTCTGACATCCTGGCTCATAAATCACAGGCTCGCCTGTCCAAAGAGCTGCAACCTCACAATTACCTCCTGCTCTTAAGAGGGTTCGTACTCTTCTCTGGCAGTGTGTGTGTGTCCTGTCTTACCAGTTGTTTTATCTGTGTGATCACAGGGTGGGAACACCCCTCAGCTATTTATGATCCTGTCCTGTGAGACAGCCTTTACGACTGTACACACATCAGACCTGGGTTCAAATACATATGTATTTTGTTATTTAAGTACTTATTTTCTGTGTATTTTAGTATTTTCAAATAATATGTGCTGACTCAATTACTTCTATTTTATTCACGAGCTGTTGCGTCTCAACTGATGGCAGGCACAACACAAACATCAGATGATGAAAGCTCTAAGCTACAACATATGCGAATATAAAAAAAAAAGTTTTTCATGAAATTATAAAATAGTTTGACCACCCTGTTTTTGTATTTAATAAAATAATAAAAAAATCAACCTCAACCGTTTATCTTTTCCAATGCTGAAGACATGGCTGTCTCGTGGTATGTAAAATGGGTCAACTTTGAGCACCTTAATCTCCTGGATGTTTTGGTATTCAGGTGTAAGAAGTCATGGTCCAATATTAGGCCATAGGCCAAAATATGACCATTTAGGTCATGGTCCAATATGTATGTCAATTTATTTTGGGGGGAAATTCAATCAAAGGGGATACGGTCAAAAAGTGATTAAATTTAAACATATTTACCCTATTTTCCAATACATGCCAATACCTTCCAAATGTATTTCCCCACAGCATTCAAATATTCAACTACTTGTCTTTTCAAATATTTTTTTTATCTTAATATTTACTTGAAATGTGATAAGATATTTGAAATGGTATTTTAACCCAGGTCTGACATTCACAGGGCCAGCTCTAGCCTATTGGGGGCCCTAAGCGAGATTTGATTGGGGGGCCCTCCACCTCGTGGGCAAAACATTTGAGTGGACACTTACCCATGTGGTGTAGAGAGTGCTGCAGTTTTAAAGCAATTTTTCTGTAGTTCTACATATTTTGCGAAGAGAACATTTTAGCAATTTTATAACAAATTTTGCCATGTGGTAGAAAACGTATTTTTTGTTACTTTCCTGCAATTCTACCCATTTTGTCATGGGGTGAAATGTTTGAAGTTTTAAAGAGGCACTATGCAGAAATTTCTCTTAAAATTCGAATAGTTCGCCTAATTTCCGTTTGACAAAACAAGCAAGTATAGTGTAGAGAATCATATTTCACTTTCAGCTGTTTGAAGCTGGTGTACAAAATCAAAACTTTAAAATGGGAAGCATAGATATAGCGCACATAGAATCTGCGCACACAGATCTGTAACTCACATTTCTATGACTTTTGTCGGGTCGCCGAAAAAGTTACAAATTTACAGCAGTTCTACACGTTGACTTATGCCATGTTAATCCTTTACAGCCTGAGCAGAATGTTCCACTGGATCATGACCTCTGCGTGCATTAATGAGTATAATGAAAACATGATACCGATTTTGAAAGCTGAGAAACTGCCCTTTCAAATGACAATCAGTCAAGAAAGAACACCTGTGAAAATCTATCTTATATGAAAATCTATGCTTTCCCCCCTGCAATTTACAACACTTTCTAATGAAGATCGAGAAAAACTTAGAGCATATTGAGTCTCTTGTTTTGTAAGGATTGAAAATCAGAATAGAAATACCTTTTTTACTGTGAATAAGTTAGTTGTTTTAGTGACCAATGATATTTAAAAATGTTTTTATATGGAATGTTCCGTGATCGGACACTTATCTGCATAGTATATTCAACACATCTGCATCAAAAAAAAGTACAAATAGTATTTAGTCTGACATATAAGGAAAGTCATAAACAAGTAATATAATATTAATAATTCAAGAACTTTATTGAAAGAATAACATTAGGGAGGACATTGTCTCATTCAAACCTGTAAAAAAAAATATATATATATATCTCCATCATAGCCATAACATTAAATACAACCATCTTAGAGATATTGTCATCAAAATGTATTTGTAATGACTTAATATGATAAAGGCATATAATGCTTTTACACCTTCAATTTCTTCTGTACATTCATTACACTAGGCCTATCACGTGAGGAATCAGAACGGGAACAATTTAAAAGCCCAACATTARTTTAGTCTTTACATGTCCTTTACATCTCCAAGGCCATGAGAGTCATGACTCAAACATGTAGGCAGCCTGTTAGGCAGGATATATGGGGAAAGGAAAGGACAACATACACGGGTGAAGAACATACACGAGAAAGTCATGGAGTAGCTGCAGTGGACCTGGAAGCTGGTATGCTGCTGTTGTCTGGTAGGACTAGGAAGTAAGGCCAGTGGTGGGGGGGGTAAGAGGGGGGACCAGAAGGGGAGAGGCAAGGGTGGAAGCGGTCTGGGGAGGGGCGTTGGGAGGCCGGGGAGCCACGCTGGGAAGTGTCTTAGACCTGTGGGGGCAGGGGGACATCAAGCATACTGTATTTCCTTAACCTCCCTAAACCAGCCTGATCTGGCAAGCTCACATATTTCACTGCAAGTGAAGTGAAACCAGTGTGAGCACTGGTCAATCTGGTTTAATTGGCATTTGAGTCATTTAGCACTCTTATCCAGACCGACTTACAGGAGCAGTTAGGGTTAATTGCCTTGCTCAAGGGCAGATCAACAGATTTCTTTTCTTCATGTAGTCAGCTCAGGGATTCGAACCAGCAACCTTTTGGTTACTGGCCCAACGCTCTTAACCGCTAGTCTACCTGCCTATTTTTACTAGCCCATATCAGCGACAAACTTAGCTATGTTATTGACAGTACACTGAAAATCTAGCTCACTTGTTTTGCCAGCTAGAAAGAAATGTCCCCAAAAAATTCAGAAACGGAGGAAATAGCAACTTTCTTTCCTCATCTGATCCACCTGGTGGTTTTCACTTTGAAGCCGTCAAAATAGCACTTGATCCATTCTCCTTTAAGTCATCTACCAGGGCACTGAGGCAAATGGAGGATTTGCGCCGTGACCTTTCATTGAAGTAAAAAAAAGGTTCCCACCCATAAATCCCTAAAACAATTCTATCTATTTGTAGCTCATGTTGTCATGTGTAAATGGCAGTTTACAGAAATACATTTGGTGATTGGGCGGCAGTGTTAAGGCTTTAAACCATTGTTTAACTGTTATTACAAAATTAGAATGCTCCGGCTGGAAAGGGTTTTAATGATATCTGAGTGACAAAGACTAACAAAATCAATTGGGGACCCTAGGCACATACCTGGTCGGTATTTGGCCATGATTGGTAAATAAATCAAAAAAATTGTTAGCTGAAATTGAGAAATTGCTGATGCACAACCAAATTTCGAACTTGCACCTTGTGTATTCTACTATTCTAACTCGCAACAGTAAGTTGAGACCCTGACTGAGTTCCCAAAAACAACCTAGCGGCCTGGGGCCCTAAGCGACCGCCTATGCCTGGAGCTGGCCCTGCTCACACAGTCTGCCTTGTTGTTGTGGGAGGTTTGTGTAATCCTCATCCAGATCTTTGCTAATGCTAACTCCTATGGCCTTTTCTATCATTTTGCTAATGTAATGTCCTGTTCTCCTCTGTTGCAGGTTAGCGCTGTACGTATATGAGTACCTGCTGCATGTAGGAGCACAGAAGTCTGCACAGACCTTCTTGTCAGAGGTAAGATGCACACACTTTTCTCTCCGACTTTGCTCCTTCCCAGTAAGGGACTAGAGTGAGACTGTGGGAGAAAGGTAGAGACTGATTGAGAGGGAGACTGAGCTAGAGATGTGGACAGGTAGCGGTAGCCTAGATGGAGGCAGTGGTAGAGGAAGGGAGACCGAGAGAGCGAGGGGGAAGGACGGTGTTGACGAAGAGGTAGAACGAGGTGTAACTGTGTCTGAGGGCATTGACTGAGAGGTAGGGAAAGCAGGAGAGCGGGAGAGAGAGCGTGGTCGAGAAAGAGGGACAGCATTGACTTGCTGAGACAGACTGATTATGTGTTCTTAACCTCTAGGCCAGGGGTGTCAAACTCATTCCAAGGAGGGCCAAGTGTCTGTGGGTTTTTGGTTTTTCCTTTCAATTAAGACCTAGACAACCAGGTGAGGGGAGTTCTTTACTAATCAGTGACCTTAATTCATCATTCAAGTACAAAGGAGGCGTGAAAACCCGCAGACGCTCAGCCCTCAGTGGAATGAGTTTCACACGTACTCTAGACACACACCCACCCTGACCGTCTCCTCTCCTGCTGAGTTTAAAACTAGACATCATGTTGCTTTCTCTCTTTCAGATACGATGGGAAAAGAATATTACGTTAGGGGAGCCTCCTGGATTCCTGCACTCGTGGTGGTGGTGAGTATCTCGGCTCCGTGCGCATCTTCTTGTGTTCACACGTTTGTGTATTCCTTTAGAATATCATTTACATTCAGATGCATACAGTTGAAGTCAGAAGGTTACATACACGTAGGTTGGAGTCATTAAAACTCGTTTTTCAACCACTCCACAAATTTCTTTTTAACAAACTATAGTTTTGGCAAGTGGGTTAGGACATCTACGTTGTGCATGACACAAGTCATTTTTCCAACAATTGTTTATAGACAGATTATTTCACTTATAATTCACTGTATCACAATTCCAGTGGGTCAGAAGTTTACATACACTAAGTTGACTGTGCCTTTAAACAGCTTGGGAAATTCCAGAAAATTATGTCATGGCTTTAGAAGCTTCTGATAGGCTAATTGACATCATTTGAGTCAATTGGAGGTTTACCTGTGGATGTATTTCAAGGCCTACCTTCAAACTCAGTGCCTCTTTGCTTGACATCATGGGAAAAATCTAAAGAAATCAGCCAAGACCTCAGAAAAGAATTGTAGACCTCCACAAGTCTGGTCCATCCTTGGGAGCAATTTCCAAACACCTGAGGTACCATGTTCACCTGTACAAACAATAGTACGCAAGTATAAACGCCATGGGACCACGCAGCCGTCATACCGTTCAGGAAGGAGACGCGTTCTGTCTCCTAGAGATGATCGTACTTTGGTGCGAAAAGTGCAAATCAATCTCAGAACAACAGCAAAGATGAAGATGCTGGAGGAAACCGGTACAAAAGTATCTATATCCACAGTAAAACGAGTCCTATATCGACATAACCTGAAAAGCCGCTCAGCAAGGAAGAAGCCACTGCTCCAAAACCGCCATAAAAAAACCAGACTACGGTTCGCAACTGCATATGGGGACAAAGATCGCACTTTTTGGAGAAATGTCGTCTGGTCCGATGAAACAAAAATAAAACTGTTTGGCCATAATGACCATAGATATGTTTGGAGGAAAAAGGGGAGGCTTGCAAGCCGAAGAACACCATCCCAACCGTGACGCACAAGGGTGGCAGCATCATGTTGTGGGGGGGCTTTGCTGCAGGAGGGACTGGTGCACTTTACAAAATAGATGGCATCATGAGGAAAGGAAATTATGGGGATATATTGAAGCAACATCTCAAGACATCAGTCAGGAAGTTAAAGCTTGGTTGCAAATGGGTCTTCCAAATGGACAATGACCCCAAGCATACTTCCAAAGTTGTGGGAAATGGCTTAAGGACAACAAAGTCAAGGTATTGGAGTGGCCATCACAAAGCCCTGACCTCAATCCTATAGAACATTTGTTGCAAGAACTTGAAAAGTGTGTGTGCCGCAAGGAGGCCTACAAACCTGACTCAGTTACACAGCTCTGTCAGGGAAGGATGGCCAAAATTCACCCAACTTATTGTGGGAAGCTTGTGGAAGGCTACCTGAAACGTTTGACCCAAGTTAAACAATTTCAAGGCAATGCTACCAAATACTAATTGTATATGTAAACTTCTGACCCACTGGGAATGTGATGAAAGAAATAAAAGCTGAAATAAATCATTCTCTCTACTATTATTCTGACATTTCACATTCTTAAATAAAGTGGTGATCCTAACTGACCTAAACAGGGAATCTTTAATAGGATTAAATGTCAGAAATTGTGAAAAATGTAGTTTAAATGTATTTGGCTAAGGTGTATGTAAACTTCCAACTTCAACTGTACGTGTGTGAGTGAGAGAGCGCACATGTCGGTGTGATAGATGGCAAGTGAGAGTAGTATGGTGAAAAACTGATGTACTGTACATAGATGTCGTGGAACGCAGACGTTCCATTGACCAGGTTGGCACACGTTCTAACAAAGTGGACATTTATTACTGTAACAGGCCCACAATGTGGTTACTTCAGTCCGATTGGATATATTTTGCTGTTTTCGCTGCGTAACATGTGGAAGGTTTAGAATGACTGCTAAATGCTAACTCCCGTTTGTATAAACTGGTTAGCATAGCTAGCATACAGAAATTGGTGGTGTCAGTCGTTTTTAATTATATAATGCGATTGATTGTAACGATGACATAAACATGTGTTGGGGTTGACATCCATACAAGCATTATATTGAGATTTCTACCTCAACATAGTGTGAAATCACATGTAAACAATAGCTTAAATGTAGGCTATTTTGCTGGGGACAATGAGAGAGTCGGGATCTTTCCCACGGTCCTTCATGCGTTTCCATGGCAATTCAATTGCTTTGTGGAGTTCGATTGACCTCTTTACCGCCTCTATTGGCTCATCAGGTGCTCCCTGACATGAACCTCTCTTGCTCTATTTCCCGTTTGCAGTGTATTCTGGGATTGTATTGCGCTGCGCCGGACAGACGGGAACTGCGAACACTCCAGCGAGGCCAAGGCCTTCCATGATTACGTGAGTGACAGCAAGTGTGTGTGCGTCTTCGTCCCGCCTCTTCCCTTGGCCTAGGTGTGTGTGTGTTGCTATCGTCAGTGTGTGGAAATAATGGAATAGAGTCTTAGTCCAGTAATCTGCAGACTGGGCCGGGGTTAAGCCAGGGATTTGTGTGTGTGTGTGTGTTGCAGCCCTGGCATCCGGCCCAGAGCAAGGGGGGCTTTCACATCCTCAGTGCCAGAGAGAGCTGGTTAACCGTGTGTGTGCATGCTTTGTGTGTTCTGTTTTGTCTGCCTTGGCTGGCAACTGTTTGAGTGAAGTGCCAGTTTGCAAGTCTTGAGGACCAGATGGGCACTCAAACACACAAGGTGTGTGTCTATATCCATGTCTAGCATTCTGGCAGGGGGAGTGTGCATCTCTGTCTGTGTGGGTGTCTGTGTCCATATCCATGTCTAGCATTCTGGCAGGGGGAGTGGTGCAATCATCTGTCTGTGTGGGTGTCTGTGTCCATATCCATGTCTAGCATTCTGGCAGGGAGGAGTGTGTGCATCTCTGTCTGTGTGGGTGTCTGTTGTCCATATCCATGTCTAGCATTCTGGCAGGGGGAGTGTGCATCTCTGTCTGTGTGGGTGTCTGTGTCCATATCCATGTCTAGCATTCTGGCAGGGGGAGTGTGCATCTCTGTCTGTGTGGGTGTCTGTGTCCATATCCATGTCTAGCATTCTGGCAGGGGGAGTGTGCATCTCTGTCTGTGTCTGTGGGCTCAGACTTGCTGTTTTCTAATTCATAGAAAACAAGTTATTTTGTTTTCCTGCAACTTTCTCTTTGCCCTCCTCCCTCTCTCATTTTGCCACCTTCACTCTCTCATCTCTCTTTGGGGGGGATTACCACTCTTCTCTCCCCTTTCTCTCCCCTCCACTCTTTTCTTTTCTCCCTCTCTTCATCTTCCAGTGTTTGTTTTGTGTCTTACCATTGAAAGGTACAAGGAAAAAGGTCAAATAATGTGTTGAGCACCATTGATCTGTCGTTTCTAAGTGTGTGTGGTGTGGGGGGGGGGCTGGATAGATCAATTCCATTCAGTATCGGTGAGCCACATACCACATGCCGCCATCAAATCATCAGTTTTGATTTGTTGATTAATTATTCATGGTGGTGGATTCCTATAGGCTGAGCCAGACATTAACCTTCCCTGTGGTGCTTCCTGTCACTGTGTTGTGTTGTGTGTGTGTGGTGTGTGTGTGTGTGTGTGTGTGTGTGTGTGTGTTGTTGTGTGTGTGTGTGTGTGTGTTGAAATGTATTTCTGTTTGTGTGGGTGAGTGATAGTCAACCATGTAGCTGTATAGATGTACAGTTATTTGTCATTGACGTGTAGGATTTAGGATTTGTCTGTGTTTTGTCAATATGTCAAGCATGATGCCAGTAGCCTGGTTAATGGTATTTCTATATGAACCTTGCCCTCTGATATGATAGGTGGAGTTTTCACCATATTGCCCATGTCTATCCAATTATTTCATATCCACACAAGTGGCTAGGGCCTGGTTAGAGGTTGTTACTGAAAACTCGTCACTCTGTCTCTCTCCCCTACCTCCCTCTTCTCTCCCTCTCTCTGAGAGGGGGATGCTAGAGGGACAGGGAGCAAAGGACTCGTCTCCATAGCAACAGCTTTGACTAGCTACTGCAAGAGATGAGAGAGAGAGGGAGTGAGCAAAAGGAAGTGAGAGCAACGGGGAAGAACTGAGGCAGGTGAGGGTGGGGAGGTTAGGGCTGTGGAGGAGGGGAGGGGAAGAGGGAGGGGGATAGAGGTGAGAAAGAGGAGTAGTACAGATGTTTGGGGATGGAGAGGGGTTTAAGGGGAATGAGCCGGAGAAAGAGGGGAGAGCGAGATGGAGGAAGACCCAATGCATCTATTAGTGTGTGATTGTGTGCTTCATCTTTTAACGTGTGTGTGTTGCAGAGTGCGGCAGCAGCCCCCAGTCCTGTGATGGGGAACATGCCTCCTAATGATGGCATGCCAGGAGGACCCATGCCGCCCGGCTTCTTCCAGGTAAAACTCCCTCTATTCATCCCTCTCTTTTGCTACCTCCCCCGCCCCTCACTTTACGCATGGTAAAACTCCCTCTTGTCATCCCTCCCTCCACTCCTCCAAGCATCTTCACCATCCATTACTTTATTCCCTCTCTTCCTACATCTCCTCACACTTTTTCACCTCCCTCTCTTTTTCTCCACCTCCAATGATCCCACACTCCTCTTCTCTACACACTCTACATACACACACACACACGGCCAGACAGTGTGATGGACAGCCCTGGCATTTGGCAGCAGCGACGATATGGTGGAACGGAGAGAGAGGGGCCTCAATGTGTTTGTTTCTGTGGCTACCACTTCATTGTTTGTCGAGAGAGTGGAAGAGAACTGGAGAGAGAGAGAGAGATGGAATGAAATAATGGGAGGGAGGAAGTAGGTGAGAGTGGGAGATGGCAAGAGTAGTGAGAGAGCGAGAAAAGAGAGGAGAGGCACGGAAGTGCTATTTATAACACAAGTGAGGGAGGAGGGTGTCTGTGCTTGTGTTGTCCTTTTTGTACAAGTGGCCTTATCATTAGCAAGAGCTGTTTGCTGCAAATATGCCTGTGTTGTTATTATCGTGTGTGTTTTGGTGTTTGTTCGCTAAGATTTTTTTTTTTTTTAAATAGAAGACCCACACAACTCACAAAACAAACCTGAAGTCATACATGCACAGTCTCTGCAGTTCGTCAGTCTAGTTGCATGTCCTGATGTTGAACAGTGTGGGATGGATGGTGACCAACCATGCTGTAGGCTCCTCGGATCCACTGTCGTTCTGAGCTGTGCGTTTTAGCTGTGTCAACATTGCCCTCTAGTGGTGAAGACACCCTCTTACCATGGATTAGGAAAAACGGCCTCCTCTCCCTCTCTGTGTTCTGATTGGCTACTGCCTAGCTTCTCCAGTCCCTTGCTCCTAAAGGTGTAATTGTGTTAGCTCCTCCCTCACTCTGATGTCACTCTTCCCTTCTCTCAGGGTCCGCCAGGCTCCCAGCAGTCTCCTCACGCACAGCCCCCCCACGGCATGGGACCACACGGACAGGTAACACACACACACACACACACACACACACACAGAGAGATAAATAATTGACTCTCCTCTGGAGCTGTTCTGGGGGGGGGGTTGAAGCTTTAGCTCCACACAGACACACTCCACCTATACTCATCAATAAAACAAAAGATGAGCCACTGTGGACCTACACACTGAGCATGGTGCACAGGACAGACAAAACCCACACACTCATCTACATGTAAGGCTAAGGGAGGAGAGCAAAGCCAACATCCATGAAGACAAGCTTCCTCTGTAAAATACCTCGTTAATGAGCCTGCTCATTTTTTTTGTTTTCTGTGTTGTCACCCCCTTCCTCCTCATCCTCCATTCACACTCTGTCCATCATCTGTCTGCTCCGCTCCTTTTCAGTCGGAATGACAACTCTCTCTCTGTCTCTCTCAGCCTTTCATGTCGCCACGGTTTCCAGGTGGACCACGCCCCTCACTCCGAATGCCAAATCAGGTATGGACCACACACCTCACCTATACAGCTGAACATGCACTTCCAGGTAAGTATGTGCTGGTGGTCCATACTCACGATCACCCCTTTCTCTCATCCATCTGTTTGCTCCAGCCTCCAGGGGAATCCCTGGTTCTCAGCCTCTCCTGCCAAACAGCATGGACCATCAGACACAAGGTAGGTGTGTGTGTGTGTTGTGTGTGTGTGTGTGTGTGTGTTGCGCGGCACACACATTATTCATACTTGTGTTTATGTAAGCTTGCAGTTTTTCAAGTGGCGTTCCTCTATGAGAACGCCGGTGCCCCCAGGACCTTACAGATCTAGGGGCATCTGGGTAGAAGATAGGATAGTGTGGGTCTCTGAGTTTTGGCTTGAGATTACAGGTTCAGATTAGAGTTACCATTTAACCCAACAGGGGTCCCAGTTAATGAGGTTAGAGGAGAGTTTAGTCTGTTGCCTGCCATTAACCCTGCCTTCCAGGTTCAGACTGGCCATATGTGGATTAGGTGTGGAGGTGACCGTCTCATTGGATAAAAGCGTTTGCTAAGTGAATCGAATTATCCATTAGACCATCACATAGTATCTTTATGTTAACTACCAGTGTGTGTTGGTGTTAAGACTGTGTTCTTGTCATCTTTTCTTCCTATAGGACATCCTAATATGGGCGGGCCAATGAGAATGAACGCTCCGCGAGGAATGGGCGCCATGGGTCCACAGGTAAGTACACACCACACACACACCACACACACACATACACACACACACACACACACACACTCTCTATATGTTTTGACACTGGTGTATCTCTTCTCTCTATGTAGAACTACGGGGGTATGAGACCTCCTAACTCCATGGGTGGTCCTATGCCTGGGATGACATGTAAGTGTTTCCTCCATAGGGAGAATACAGTCTATCCTTAGCACCAGCTTGATGGTTGAATATCGAAGGCCCGACATCATGATTGTTGAACTGTTGTTTTCTTGGTTTTATGGCAGTGTTTCCCTATACTTACAGTCTCTGTCTCTGTCTCTCAGGGGACCTGGTGGTAGAGGACCGTGGCCTGGTCCCAATGCTAACTCAGTAAGTTGTTTCCTCCTCGCTCAATTTGTCATAGATTAGATTATTCATTACAAGGATTGTTATTATTTAACAGTTTGCTTGAAAAGGTACTATACTGCCCTCTTGTTGCTGGAGGAAAGAACTACTGCTTAGTTGAGAATCTCTCCTGGCGGTAACTATGACTCCGTAACCTCTAGTTTCCCTTCTCTCATCACAGATACAATACTCCTCCTCATCTCCAGGCCACTATGTGGTGAGTAGCAACCGTCAGTGTTTTCCATAACACGTCAGTTCTGAAACTGTTCCTTAGCTGTGGAAATGGGAAATTGTGTGCACTGTTCTTATTGACCTTTTGAACTATCTGTTTCCCAGGGTCCTCCAGGAGGAGGGGGGCCTCCCGGAACTCCCATCATGCCCAGCCCAGGTGGTGCGTCTCTTAAATAAGCCCCCCCCCCCCCCCAGCACCAGTAATATATTTAGACACTATGTGTGTTGCCTTTCTCTGTGGACTAATGTTATGCTATTGTGTTTGTCTCCCCCAGACTCCAACAACTCCAGTGAACATCTACACTATGATAACCCTATAGGACCAGGAGGAAACAGCCCAACGTGAGTCACATTACCTCGTATTCCACGCATGACATCACACAGCGTGACACCACAATAATATAACACCGTATGACTTTATCCCCCTGCTGATTAGATAGGGCAATGAAACCAGACTAAAGGTCCAGTCACTGAGACATGAGTGTGTTGTGTGTTTTCTCTTCCCAGTTCCCTATGGGCCGGGGCCTGATGGGCCGATGGGAGCTATGGGAGCCATGGAACCTCACCACATGAACGGCTCACTAGGTGGGTGACAGGGTTATGACACCTGTTATAATGCAGTCGTAAGGGTGACAATGTTCGTGCATGGATTTAACTGTTTTGATCTCATCTCTCTCTCATTGTCTCTCAGGCTCTGGGGACATGGACGGGTTGCCAAAGGTGATATAAATCCCCTTTTCTACAACATTTGACTTGAATCTCTCAAACCGACAGAGGGTTTACAGTCAGAGGGACATGTCTTGGTGCTGCTGGTCAAATAACTTGTGGGTATGACATATTTGTAGAGTTAATCTTACTCTCTATCTATCCCTCCAGAACTCTCCTAACAACATGGGAGGTATGAGCAACCCCCGGGACGCCGCGGGACGATGGAGAGATGGGTGGAAACTTCCTCAACCCATTCCAAAGTGAAAGTGTGAGTACTGCTGGCCGATGACCCCTGACCCTTTATACCTTGACCCCACAAGAAACCAGGGTGGGTGACCTGGTATGTAATGTTGTAGCGTTTACATTTTTCACTCATGTCTACCACCCCCCCCCCCCCTTCCCTTCTCTCTTCACAGTATTCACCCAACATGAACGATGAGTGTGTAATTTTAATTTCTTTTTTTTTATTTTTCTTTTGGTTATTTTGTTTTTGTACTTTCCACCTTGGATTTTCCAACCCCCACCTTGGATGCGGACTCATTCTGCCTTTCCCACCTCACCTCCACCCCTCGGAACTCTCGCGCTACCGCAGGCTTCTAGGACAGCCTGGGGCATGCTGGGCCTCTAGTGAAGGCGGAGCTTCCGACGCTGTCTGTGGCATAGACAGGAAACAGAGACACAGGAAGTCCCTACTCTCTAACCCGCCCCCTGCCTCTTCTGATTCTTGTCAGGCTCTGGACAATGAGAGCGGGGATGAGAGGAAGAAGGATGGAGAGACTGGATAACACGGACACCCTCAGGACACAGCATGGTAGGGTTCTGTCAGTAACTGTCCGAAGCTCGACAAACATCACATTGGCATTCACTTTTTTTAGATGTTTTTATTGTTTCTAATGGATTTGATTGTGTTTCTAATGGATACAGGGGTGGAACAGGGAACGAATCTCGAATGATCCCTTTTCCCTATGTAGTGCACTACTTTAGAGGAATAGGGTGTCATTTGAGACGTAGACATGGAAGAGTCGTCCATCCCCCTTCCCCCTCGTTCACTCTGTGTATCATTTGAAAAACAGAAGTGTTGTGATTTCCATTACTCTGTATGTAATGTATTATTGCTATTCTTTTATAATATTTTATTGTTATGATTAATAATATTGTTATGATGATTCTGGTTATTTTAAAATGTAGGATTTAATTTCTGGAGTTTTTTGTTGTTGTTGAAAGGACACACACACACACACACACACACACACCACTGATGACCTTTTCGTTAGTAACTTCACAGGCTGGTGAACCTTCGCTAGTCTCCTTAAGGAAACCCACAGGATATAAACAATCTACTGCCCCTCTTTGCCCAGTCAGAGAACAGCACCGTGGTCCATCATGGTACTTTAAATAGTAATGTCCTCTCACCCCCCTGAGAAGGCGTTTTCTCTGTAGTAGACTAAGTGACCTGAACATGCAGAGGATGCACAGTTGTATTTATTTGTATGTTTAATTTTCCATTGAGACAGAACAGGTTGACAATAAGTCTATCTGCACACTCCGGAATCACTCTGCACCAATCAGCATCCATCTCCTAGAGGAAGACATCTTGAAGTGTCTGGTTTTTGTTTTAATTGTATTTTTTACCCAGAGGGCAGTTCTGACCTTCTGTGAAATTATTCTGATTGGATGCTTAAAGGACTCTTGTAACAGAGCTGAGCCAATCAGTAGGCGGTGTGGCAGTTGCCATGGTAACCGGCTGTCAAGCTCCCCCCAAAAGGACAACATTTGTCCTTACACACACAACCAACCAATCGGCCTACCTACGCCATCCCCCTCCCCAACCACCTCTCTCTCCTTTTGTGACGTCTCCATCTGTCTTTTGGTTTGTTTTGTAAATACTGTAAAGTGAATTTTGATATCATGACATTTTGATATTTCCGTCACAACCAATGACTGATGAGAAATGAATTGATTCAGACCATCTGGGTTTGAAAGAGACCAGTGTGTGTTTTTACAGTACCTCACTGTTTAACTCCGACACAACTAGGGCCAGGAGGAACCCTCTTTATTGGATCATTACTTAGAAGCTACAACTAACGTTAGAGTCCAGAGTATTTCCTGGTCAGGTCAAACTGTTAGGGAAATCTCCTGTCCCTAGTAACGATAGATGAAAAGAAAATAAGGTTTTCAATTAAGGATTTTTTTTCTGTATTTTAGTTGAAAAGATGTAAAAACGCAGGTTCTTAATGATATGAAGAATGTTAAGGGGGGGGGGGGGCTTCTGGTGTATTTTGAGATACTGCTGTATAGATTCAACTCTGAACCATCCTCTCTACCATATTCACTAAGGCAAATCTAAAATGCACCCAATTCCCTATATATAGTGCACTACTGAAGCCAAAAGTAGTGCACTACATAGGGAATAGGGTGCCATTTGGAACATGCCCTAGTTTGCACCAGTGCAAAGTGTTTATTGTTGGAAGAGGATAATTATTGGAAAACAAACCGTGAAACTGTTTCTGTTTTTAAAATGTGAGATATATTTACTTACCATAGCTAGGGCTGTGACTTTTTTATGTGCCCTTGTCAGTGGAGGCTGGTGAGGGGAGGATGGCTCATAATGTCTGGAATGGAGCGTGGAACCACGTTTGATGTATCTGAGAACATCTCACTGATTCTGCTCCAGCCATTACCACAAGCCTGCCGTCCCCCAATTAAGGTGCACCGACCTCCTGTGGTCCTTTTCATGTGCTCAGGAAAAACTCATGGCCCTACTCATGACCTTCATTTGACCTTTCCGCTCTGCCCATAGCGATAGAGGACTCATCTTTATATTTGTGACAGCATGGGCAGTGCCATTGAGGCAACAACCCATAAGAATCCACATTCAGTTGACTACTTTAATATGGCGGAAGTATGGTGGAAGCCGTTAATGGTGCTGCCCATGCTAAAACAGCATTTTGGCCACTATAGGCCTCTATCATTCTCTATGGCGCTACCTTTTTCAAGTTGTGTTCCCTGACCATGTGACCTGTTCAGGAAAACCTCCTGGCCCTAGTTCTTCCCTTCTGATCATGAGGTGTCAAACTCTGCACCGGTGCAAACGACTCTCCTGTATGTAAAATCAACGTTGTCACATTGTTGGTCATTTCTGTGTTTCTATGGTGACGTATAATACTGTTTCATTCTGGGAGGGTTGCAGGACGGAGGGTAAGGAAACATGTTTCTGTTCCTTGGGTGTATCCAACTCGATAGTCTAAAGGAGAGTCCTCGTCTCCTTTCACCTGCACCGACGTGAAAGAAGAGATGACGTGAGGAGAGGAAGCCACTTTGGACTGAGATGCAGACCATGTTTTTCTCTGGTGACAAAGCAGTATTGAAGACGAGGCAGTCTGTTTCCCGGTGCCAGTATTTCAGAACATTTAGTCCATTACAATGATCCTGTGTTTTTAAATTCTGTTAACCCTTTTGGATTGGGTGCCTCGTTGATTTGAAGATCCAACTGAAAGAGAAATCTGACCTATCTCTTGCAGTGTTGTATATAAATGATCCCATTTGGTTGGAATATTGCCATATTCAGGTTCTTTTCAAAAGCAGGGGGACCATAATCTAAGGGGGGCAACACGGTTTCATGCCAATCTGGATTAAACATTGTGAAGAACTGCTTCCTGGGTTTGCTTTGTATTTCCTGATAGGCTAGTTTCCGCTCCTAAATGTCTTGTGTAGTAATAAAATGTTTCCTATTTGTACGTTTTCTTTGTTGTAATAAAGTTTCTTTAGAGACTGATTAAAAAGTTGCTTATTGAGAAAAAGGTGGGAAATGTTGCATCAATAAATGTCATTTGTTTTAGGTTTTTCATCGAGTCATCTGTTTTTTTTCCTGTGTCCCTCTTGTTGTAGATACATCAAAATAAAATGACTTCACTACTTTTGCTAAGACATCTAGTTCATTCAACACCTTTTTTTGAGGCTTCTAGTTCCGTGACCTCAATTAGTTTGCTCTCGCACTGCTGACGATGAAGGCAAAGGAAGTGTGTGTGTTTACAGGCCTATCCAAAGGCAGAACAGCCAGTAGAGTCATTAGCAGAGTGCTTCATTACATTCCTACATATCCACAGGTCTTTTTATCACTAGTCTGTGTTCTGACAAGATGGCAGCTCTGCTTCTAGCTCCTAAGCAACTTGGCAGTATTTTTTTTATTTTTTTTTGTGTGACAAGAATTTCGCTACACCCGCAATAACATCTGTTAAATATGTTTATGTGACCAATAAAATTTGATTTCGAGTGCCATTTCTGCACACACACCCCTCTGGGCTGTTTGAACTCAGTCGGTGGTCTGCCAGATGAAGGCTGTTCAAAGCTGACTTCTATCAGTCCTTCCCAGAGCCTTTGTAGTGTGGAGACTCAGCAACAGGTGACATTTAGAGCTGAAAACCGGTGTCAACTTTGAACGCTTGCCGCTACCCACGCCTGCCCTTCACCTGAGACGGGACCCACGCTCCTCGTACAGGAGAGAGGTACAACGGAGTGAGATGGAGAGAAGAGGATGTGTATAGTGTCCAGTCTGCCGAAGTTGTCTGCTGCCAATATGTGATGTGTGGCTCTCCACTTGGTCTGGAGTGAAACCTTAACAATCTACCCAGGACCTCAGACAACCCAGGTACGTTTGGATGCTAACTCACTATTTGACTTAAGCCTGTCTGTGACTGCCTCTCACTACCTTTTCCTCTCCAGACCATGTCGGTCCCCCAGGACCTCCTGCCAGACGGCAGTCCCCTGATTGGAGCAGCGAGGCTGGGGAAGCTTCGCCTCGTTAGGCTGCTCCTAGAGGGGGGTGCCCAGGTCAACGAGAGAAGCCCAGGAGGAGAGACTCCTCTCCTGGCAGCGTGTAAAGCCCTGAGAGGGGAACCCACCGGACCTGGAACCCTGAAACTGCTCAGATACCTACTAGACAACCAGGTCTGTGTCTGCTTTTAAAGGAGCGTTCTGTAGGATTAATTTTCCCTTGTGGGTCCTTGTGGGATTCTATCCTACTCTATTCTAAACAGGCCCACTGTGTGTGTGGCTACCTACATCCTAACCCCATCCTATCTTTCCCCACCCAGGCAGACCCTAATGCCCAGGACCGGTCAGGCCGTACAGCTCTGATGTATTCCTGTATGGAGAGGGCTGGAGCTCAGCTAGCCTCTACTCTCCTCTCAGCTGGAGCTGACCCCAGTATGGAGGACTACTCTGGAGCTTCAGCTATGGTCTACGCTATCAACGCACAGCACCAGCCTACACTACAGGTCAGGAGGGAGAAGGGGTGTGTCTGTGTTTAACTATACTTGTGGGGACCAGAAGTCCCCATAGTAAACAAACAAAACATCGACCAAATGGGGACATTTTGTTGGTCCCCACAAGGTCAAATGCTATTTCTAGGGGGTTTAGGGTTAAGGTTCGAATTAGTTTTTGGTTAAGGGTACGGGTTAGGGAAAATAGTATTTTGAATGGTAGTGAATTGTGTCCCCCCAAAAGGTTAGTTATACAAGACTGTGTGTGTGGTGAAATTATTATAACTGGCCATTACATACCCCAGGTGCTGCTGGACGCATGTCGCGCCAAAGGCCGTGACATCATCATCATCACTACGGAGATGGGTGTGAGCGGAGGGCCGGTGACGAGGCGCTACCTGAACGTTCTGCCGTCTCCCGATGCATCACCTGTCACCTGCATGTCACCCTCTGACATCATCATCAAGACGGGCTCACCTAACTCACTTGAGGGAGAGAACGTGTTCAATTTCAGAGGACCAGGTTAGAGGGAGGGAGGGAAGGTGTTAAACATCTCAGGAACCTGTCTCATACTTTCTTATCTCATCCCAGGTAAGAGGGGGAGTGGCAGCAGCAGCAGATTCTCCCCATGTGAGCTGAGTCCAGTGGACCAGTCCTGTATCCCCCCTCCCAGACAGCGACAGTGGTCTGAACCATGGCTAGCTATTCACAATCTGGCTCGACTTAACAAGGTCTACCAAGAGGGAAGGAGGGAAAGGAAGGTAGAGGAAGAGGGAGGAGAGGAAGGAGGAAAGGGAGAAAAAGGTTCTCTTCAGCACGACTTTAAGAAGGAAAGGAGGGAGAAGGCCGAGCTAGAGGAAGAGGTGGGAGATGACAAGGAGAGTCAATCTGTCCATCTCTACCATAAGGAGATATCTTCCGGGGCCTCTTGCTCTCTCCTCTTTCCTACAGAGGAGCACCTTTCCCAGGCAGCCCAGAGCAGACTGTCCCCTGAGAGGAGGCTAGCCCCTGGAGGTTCCACCTTGGATTTATACAAAGAACACCCCAGTACTCAAACTGCTTTACATTGTAGAGGGGGATCTAATCTCATCGGAGGCGACCCAATGACCCGGAAGTGCTCCGTGGACAGACTTCCTCCCTGCTCTCCCTCTCGCTGGCAGGGGGCTCGTAGGAACACCCTCCCATCCTTGACTCCAGCTCCACCCCTTCTTCATCTGCCTCCCCTATCATGTTATGAGTCTCACCTACAGGTCCCGCCCCTTGGCCTACCTGTTGCAGGTTTAGGTATGGTGTGTCGGACGCAGCTGCCCTCCTCCCCTCTTTCTCCCACTCCCCCCCTCTCTATTCCCTTTAAAGCAATATTTAGACCAGGCTTTCTGCCTTCTCTACCCCTCTCTACCTCTTCCATTTCTGCTCTCCTTCTCTCCACCTCCTCCTCATCCTCCTTTGTTCCCGCTCTCCCTCCCTCCAGTGGGAGGTCACCTCGACGTCACTCTATCCAGCTGGAGCCGCTGAGAGGAGAGGAGGAGGAATAGAGGAGACAAGAGGGAAAGGAGGAGCAGGAGTGAGACCCTATGTTAGCTGTTGTGGTGTGTGTAGTTACTTGTAATAACCTCTAGAGCATGCTGGACACTTATTTAGTGCTTGCTGACCTCAATGTGTGGATTCATATCAACAGTCTAAAGCAGTAATCTCCAATCCAAATAATTTGTTTGAATAATTTGTTTATTAGATATTTCCTATTTATACTATATGGATAATAAAACCCATCCTTTATTCAGTTGTGTTGTAGCTTTTTCCCCACACCCACACTGAAGGTTGTCACTGAACTTTAGTGTGTCTTGCTTTATGATAGTCACATGCCCCTACCATTACAAGAAGTCAGTCAGTATTCTTAATGAGGGATTTAAAGCAAATGTTAATTTGACTGTGTACTTTAAGAACATACTTGTCTATTCCAAGACAGACCTAGCTGTGTCTGAATGACCATACTAGCATACTACATACTTAATAAATCCTCTACAGGATCGGTGTCCCGTCAATGGGACGGTTGAGCTAACGTAGGCTAATGTGATTAGCATGAGGTTGTAAGAAACAAAAACAAAATCCTAGGACATAGACATATCTGATATGGGCAGAAAGCTTAAATCCTGTTAATCTATCTGCACTGTCCAATTTACAGTAGCTATTACAGTGAAATGACACCATGCTATTGTTTGAGGAGAGTGCACAATTATGAACTTGAAATTGCATGAATTAACCAATTAGGCACATTTGGGCAGTCTTGATACAACATTTTGACTAGATATGCAATAGTTGGATCACTCGAAAACTTTGCACATACACTGCTGTCATCTAGTGGCCAAATTGCACCTGGGCTAGAATAATTCATTATGGCCTTTCTCTTGCATTTCAAAGATGATGGTACAAAAAAACGGTTGTTTTTTTCTTTGTATTATCTTTTACCAGATCTAATGTGTTATATTCTCGTACATTAATTTCACATTTCCACAACCTTCAAAGTGTTTCCTTTCAAATGGTATCAAGAAAATGCATATCCTTGCTTCAGGGGTTGAGCTACAGGCAGTTAGTTTAGCAGGGGTGTCAAACTCATTCCACGGAGGGCCTAGTGTCTGCAGGTTTTTGGTTTTTCCTTTCAATAAAGCCCTAGACAACCAGGTGTGGGGAGTTCCTAACTAATTAGTGATGTTAATTCATCAATCAAGTACAAGGGAGGAGCGAAAACCCGCAGACACTCGGCCCCCCGTGGAATGAGTTTGACACCTGTGGTTTAGGGTATGTACTAATTTCGCCGTTTGATCTAGTAACAGGGGTGGGCAAATTCCAGTCCATGAGGGCCTGATTGGTGTCACAGTTTTGTCCCAGCTCCAGCTAACACACCTGACTCCAATAATCACCTAATCATGATCTTCAGTTTAGAATGCAAGTTGATTAATCAGCTGTGTTTGCTAGGGATGGAGAAGAAGTGTGACACCAATCAGGCCCTCGAGGACTGGAGTTGCCCACCCTTGCAGAAATCACTCTTCTTTTCCGACTCACTTGTTTTACAACAGCTGATAATCAGATAAATTAAAGCGCTGTACCAAAATGAACAAATGACGGAGTCAATGCAATCGTGCGTTAGTTGACGTATTTCGAATACTACTGCTGCGTTCATGTGCTAGTCGGAACTAGGAAACTTGGAAATGTCAGACTTGCTTACGGGTTGTAGTTATATACGTGTCGCATTCAACGAATCAGCAAGTCGGACATTTCAGAGTTTCCTAGTTCCGACTAGCATGTGAACGCTGCATACTTTCTATATTTCACATACTATAAAACAATTTATTTTTTTTGCATACTATTTAGTATGCTCATATGGGTATTCTGATACTGCCTCTTTCTCTCACGCACTGAGCACGAGCACATTCATCTCCATTATGACCACAGCTTCCTCTGACCTGGCAGAGCACCTGTCCTGTTCCATCTGTACAGAGATCTACACTGAGCCGGTGTCTCTGAGCTGTCAACACACCTTCTGCAAGAGATGCCTCCAAGACAGCCGGAATGCTGGACACCAGCTCTGTCCAGAGGGCAGGGCTCTGGTCAGAGCCAGAAACTTCCAGATCAACAGACTGATCAGGAATGTGGCCTACCAGCTGAAACTGGAGGAAGATCCTAAAAGATAGAGAGCTACAGCCGAGAGAGGAAATGGCAGAGAAGATGAATGTCGTGAACATGGAGAGGCTCTGAAGCTGCCTTGTGAGACAGACAGTAATCTGATCCCTGGGATCTGCAGAGATGGGAGAGACGACAGAGGACACACATTCCAACCTATAAGAGAAGCACATAAGGATCTGAAAAAAGAGGTAGCCTCAGATTTATGCTACTTCAAGAAGGACATTAGTGTGCTGGAATATGATGAGCAACAACGAGAAATGTCTCAAACAAATGAGGCGTCAGATCATCTCAAAGCCCAGATCCCGGCTGATTTTGAGGATCAATAGAGAGCAACTGAGAGTTAAAGAGGAGGCAATCAAATATGTGGAAAAGGAAGGTTGCCTGGTTGACAAGGTGATGGTACTTTCCAGGCTGGAGGAACAGCTAAAGGAGAAGACAGTTAAAATGGCCTCTCTTCAGTCTGAGCTGGACCTCACTGAGCCCAGAGACTTCCTGCTCTGGTGGATGGAGAGGGGCTGCACAGAGGGAGAGGAGGAGGGAGGGGCAGTGGGTGGAGAGGAACATGATAGAGGGGGATATGATAGAGGGGAGTACGACAGAGAAATATTATAGAGAGGAATATGATAGAGTGTGATGGAGAGGAGTATGATAGAGAGGAATATGATAGAGGGGGATATGATAGAGAGGAATATGATGGAGAGGAATATGATGGAGAGGAGTACGACAGAGGAATATTATAGAGAGGAATATATTGAGAGAGAGGAATGTGACAGAGAGGATTTGTTTCACTAGACCACTTTAAGATTTAAAACCTCTTAAACTGACAGTCCCCGAAACACTATGACATTAATAAAATGTTGCCCTCTTGCTAGATTGATGACTAAAGCCATAGTGAAACGGGGGTCAGATCAACTGTTCATTGTGAAATGTATGTGTTCAATCTAATACATTTGCTCAGTATATATTTTCTGCTCTGTATGTAATTATATTTGTTTAAGCTGTTTGGATTGTTCATTGAACCATTGAAAAAGAGACCCTGGTCTCAATTGGGATTCCCTGTATAAATAAAGTGGAATATAAAAGAGGGGAATAGGAAAGAGGGGAATATGATAGAGAGGAATATGATAGAGGATAATGATAATGGAGGAATGTGTGATGCTGTTGAGCAACCAAGGTTGTCTGTTTGGTTCGATCAGCTGGAACGTGTTTAAAAAATGGGTGCGGTTGGCAGGTTTGTAAATACTGTTATATAGTCAGCTGATACTGATTTCCTTAATTAATAATTTAGTGAACTAGAATGCAAGAATTCAGGGACACCTACTCTTCAAGTGTTTTAGGCCTAGATAATTACACATCCAATACATCTAATTTCTCTACCAGCATGCATACCGTAAAGATCCCTCTACTGCAACAGCTCTAGTTAATTTAACCCATCAATGGCTCAGGTCACWTGACCAAGATAAACTTGTGGGTGAGCCGCTTCTTGATTTTAGTGCTGCATTTGACATTATTGATCATTTGGCTAATAGCTGAGGCCATTGAAGAGAGATGTTTTCTTGAATCCTCATTTCTTTGTTGGAACTTTGTTACTGATGTAACCGATGTGAAATGGCTAGCTAGTTAGCGGTGGTGCGCGCTAATAGCGTTTCAATCGGTGACGTCACTTGCTTTGAGACCTTGAAGTAGTGGTTCCCCATGCTCTGCAAGGGCAGCGGCTTTTGTGGAGCGATGGGTAACGATGCTTCGTGGGTGACTGTTGTTGATGTGTGCAGAAGCTCCCTGGTTCGCGCCCGGGTCGGGGCGAGGGGACGGACTAAAATTAAACTGTTACACTGAGGTGGCATAGACTATGGAAGACTTGTCTTACTGTAGTTAGGTAGCCTACATATGTTATTAAGGATGATGAGAAACATTGATATTAGTGGTAGGCTGAGCTCAAACAAGTAACCTAAGTAAACCTGGATGCTAGTTGTGATATCTAAAACACATTGACTTTGAATTAGTCAAAACTCCTGTATTATGAATGGTCAACCATTTGATATGAGGTAGAGCATTTTAATTGAATAAAAAAATGTGGTTACATGGATTCAACGTAAATATTAGTTATGACTGTGCTGCATAGGTTAAAAAAAGTGAATTGTTCCAGCATTTGAATAAGGCTCATTAGTAAGGTACAGAGAGAGACTGAAGTTTTCTTTTTAAAGTCTGTGATGTGCTTTGTCATTTCCAATGGCAACGCCTT
This sequence comes from Salvelinus sp. IW2-2015, assembly GCF_002910315.2. NCBI lineage: Eukaryota > Metazoa > Chordata > Actinopteri > Salmoniformes > Salmonidae > Salvelinus > Salvelinus sp. IW2-2015. The sequence continues at coordinate 37,895,887 of NC_036867.1, read as the reverse complement.
CCATCACAATGATGATGTCATAAGGAATATTGTGCACATAATGATAGGAACAGCCAAAATCAATTCATTTGAGCTTGGTCGCTATTCCAGTAGCCAACTTTTTACTAGTAATTCAGATAGGCCTATTGCGTAATCATCTCTGGATCAGGATTGTCACTTGCTTCAATGTAAGTAGCTGGGAAGAAAATGTGTGCACATTGTAAAGAGATGCATTATTCTTTGGTAAGCAGCACTCCACTTACTACAACGTTATGTATTTTGGCTCTGGTGTGGCAGATCCAGAGGGAGCAGGAGAAGGAAATGAAGAGGATTTGGTTTGAGACGAGGAAAATGCCAAGCCTGATTGAGGAGGTAACAAGACCAACTTTGACAAAGTTGACTAGAGTTCTATTGAACAATATTGATTAAAGCAAATACATGTCAAATGTTATGCTGGGTGTGGGGCATGTATTTTTACACTTAGTTGACCCATTGGCTAGAAGACCCAGGGTTGGTACAGACTGGTGCAGAGCATCTGAGAGGACACTAGATATATACAGTGCCTTCGGGAAAGTATTTGGACACCTTTACTTTTTCCACCTTTTGTGACGTAACAGCCTTATTTTAAAATTGATGAAATAAATGCAAATTCTCAGCAATCTACAAACAATACCCCATATTGACAAAGCAAAAACAGGTTTTTAGAAATGTTGAAATACCTTTTTTACATAAGTATTCAGACCCTTTGCTATGAGACTGGAAATTGAGCTCATGTTCATCCTGTTTCCACTGATCATCATTGAGATGTTTCTGCAACATGATTGGAATCCACCAGCTGTACATTCAACTGATTGGACATTATTTGGAAAGACACACACCTGTCTATATAYGGTCCCACAGTTGACAGTGCATGTCAGAGCAAACACCAAACCATGAGGTCGAAGGAGTTGTRCMTAGAGCTCCGAGACAGGATTGTGTCGAGGCACAGATCTGGGGAAGGGTACCAAAAAGTCTCTGCAACATTGAAGGTCCCCAAGAACGCACTGTTCTCCATCATTCTTAAATGGAAGACGTTTGGAACCACCAAGACTCTTCCTAGAGCTGGCCGCCCAGCCAAACTGAGCAACCGGGGGAGAAGAGCCTTGGTCAGGGAGGTGACCAAGAACCAGATGGTGACTGACAGAGCTCTAGAGTTCCTCTGTGGAGATGGGAGAACATTCCAGAAGGACAACCATCTCTGCAGCACTCCACCAATCAGGCCTTTARGGTAGAGTGGCCAGATGGAAGCCACTCCTCAGTAAAAGGCACATGACAGCTCTCTTGGAGTTTGCCAAAAGGCACCTAAAGACTCTCAGACCATGAGAAACAAGATGCTCTGGTCTGATGAAACCAAGATTGAACTCTTTGGCCCCAATGCCAAGCGTCACGTCTGGACGAAATCTGCCACAATCCCTTCGGTGAAGCATGGTGGTGGCAGCATCATGCTGTGGGGATGTTTTTCAGCAGCAGGGAATGTGAGACTTGTCAYGATTGAGGCAAAGATGAACAGAGCAAAGTACAGAGAGATCCTTGATGAAAACCTGCTCCAGAACACTCAGGACCTCAGACTGGGGTGAAGGGTCACCTTCCAACAGAACAATGACCRTAAGTACAAAGCCAAGACAATGCAYGAGTGGCTTCGGGACAAGTCTCTGAATGTCCTTGAGTGGCCCAGCCAGAGTCTGGACTTGAACCYGATCGAACATCTCTGGAGAGACRGGAAAATAGCTGTGCAGAAAATCTCCCCATCCAACCTAACTTAGATTGAGAGGATCTTTAGAGAAGAATGGGAGAATTCCCCAAACACAAGATTGCCAAGCTTGTAGCGTAATTCCAAAAAGATCCTATTGCTGTAATCGCTGCCAAGGTGCTTCAACAAAGTACTGAGTAAAGGGTCTGAATACTTATGTAAATGTGATATTCCAAATTATTTTTGTAATGAATTTGGAACGATTCTGTTTTTGCTCTGTCATTATYGGCTATTGTGTGTAGATTGAAGAGGGGAAAAAACGATTTAATCATTTTTAAAATAAGGCCGTAAGGTAACAAAATGTGGGAAAAGTGAAGGGGTCTGAATACTTTCCGAAGGCACTGTAAATGTGATGTATAAGTAAATAGCATTGATTCATAAAGTATTTATGTAGCGAATATGATCACATGTCCGTTTTTTTTCTCCCGCAGAATGTGAGAGATGTGACCAACCGTCCACTCACTGAGTTCATGGCTCCCTGTATTGACTCCCTCCGACCGCTGGCTTTCACCAATCGGAGGGCTATACCAACCATGTTACATCCCCCCTCTCAATTGGCCATACGCGCTCAGGATGCACAGCGGTTCATTGTATTTTCATACTTTGTCCCTGCTGAGTGCCCAGTTGCCACAGAGGCCATTGCAGATGTATGTACTAGTAAAAGAGAGGACTTATCGACAGATACACATCTTTCCTCAATGCTGCATCGATACCTGCCACACTTCTTTAACGATGACTCCATTCCACCACAGCAGACAGTAGAGGGAACCACTGAGGTCTCAGTTGCTCCAGTGGCAAAATCTAATATCAAGGAAGAGGACAGATTCTATCCTTTCTCRCTCCCAKCACTGGCTCAGCGGTTCATTGGCAATTCATTCAAGGTCCCGGYAACKTCCCAGCCTGCTGTTTCAGCCACAGAGTGCCGAGTTGCCAAAGAGGCCACTGCAGGCACAGCCACTGACAAGACAGAGAACCGATGGGCAGATAGAAGTCTTCCTTCAGTGCTGCCTCCATGCCTGCCATCAGTCTTTGACGATGACTTCATGCCTCCAGAGCAGASAGTAGAGGATGCCTATGAGGTCTCAGGTGCTACAGAGAACACTTCAGGCACAGCTACTGTTGATGGAGTGGACAGATCAGCAGCTAAATGCCCTGTCCCAATGCTGCCTCCAAGTCTGCCACCTGTCTTTCACATTGACTACAAGCTGCCAGGGMCGGCAGTAGAGGGAACCAACAAGTGTCCAGRTGCCAGTGAAACAGCCAATGATGTGTCCACTCACCTCAAAGAGGACATGGCAGCTGATCAAAGCCCTCCTGACCCTGCAGCACTGCCTCCAAGCTTGCCATGTATCCGWGKCTCTGACCACAAACTGACAAAGGAGCKAAAAGAGGACGCCACCGAGTCCTCCCTTGCCACAGAGATCGCTGTAGACACATCTATTGTCCAGGGAGAGGACCTGTTGGGTGATAAAAGCCCTGCTCCAAGGCTGACTCCAAGCTTGTCACACATTTTGGACAATMACCATAAGCAGCCAGAGGAGACGATAGAGGGCGCCACTGAGTGCTCAGTTTCCACAGAAGCATCAGTTGTTAATAGAGAGGATCCATCYGCAGCTACACGTCTTCCCTCAGTGCTGCCTTCAAGTCTGCCACTTGTCTTTGACAATGACTATAAACTGCCAGAGGAGGCAGTAGAGGACACGTGTCCAGTTGCCAGTGAAGCAGCCGCTTCCGTGTCCACTGTCCTCCAAGAGGAGGTTTRGGCTGATATAAGTCCTCCTGCACCCGCAGTACTGCCTCTAAGGCTGTCCTGCACCCACAGCATTGACAACAAACAGCTATGGGWGACAGTTGAGGACAACACAGAGTGCTCAGTCGACATAGAGGCAACTGACGTCATTTACACTTGGAGTGAAAAAAGTCCTTCAGTTCTGCCATGCCTCCACCACAACAACGACCACCAACTGCCAGAGGAGACAGTTGAGGACAACACAGAGTGCTCAGTTGACACAGAGGCAAGTGCAGTTGCATCCACTGTCAAGAGAGAGGAACTGACAAGTGATAAAAGCCCTGTCCTAGCACTTCCTCCAAGCCTGGCATGCATCCATGACAAGGACCACAAGGAGGCAGAGCAGAAAGTGAAGGGCACTAGTGAAGAGGTGGATCTCTGCCCTCACGCTCACCAGCTGGTCCCAGATGTTAACTTAACTCTGGCAACCCACAATGATGAACCCAGGACCTGGACCCTGGAAGAGGCAAAGGTAGGTGTCCTATTTTACACTACAATTTTACAGGGTTGGGGTCAGTTCCATTTCAATTCAAAGCATTGAAGAGATTTGGAATTTTAGAGTTCTTCTTGAATTGACTGGAATTGACCCCAACCTTGCTGCTCTTTGCTCATAGTATGAGCCATCACCCCTCACTAGGGTTAACATTTGTAGTATTACGCTTTAGTATGGACCCAGGAAAGAACATCTATGGGTATTGTAAAATATAATGGGGATACAAAAAAACAAAGGACCTTAATTTACTGTCCTCCAAATTGTGTGCCCCAGGAGGCCATCGTTGTATGTTGATCACTCAAATGTGTATTGAATGTGCCACATTGGAACAATATTACATCTAGAGTCAATGTCTTCCTGTCAGGATTATTGGACAGATATTGAACTTGAGAGTGAAGAGAGGAGCGTCAAGGAGGAGGGTGAGACCGAGGGAGGATGGAAGCGTAAGGCGGACTGTGCCCATTCCAAAGAGCTCCAATGGGATGTTTTCATCAGAGAGACAGAGACCATCCTGGCGAAGAGTGGGCTTTCTGGGTCAGGAACCACATGCAGAAAATCCCGTTTTGAAGAATACGAAACTGAATAAGAAGTTGAAAGATGAGACAGAAAGAGAGAAAGGAGATGAAAACAAGAGAAGAGAGGAGCGGACAAAAAAAGGAGGGAGAAGAAAGAGGATGAATGATAAGAGAGAACAAGCAGAAGAGAAGTCATGGAAGGCTTGGAGAAAAAGAGGGCAGAAGTTAGAACCAGAAAAGAGAGAGAGAAAGGCAGAGAAAAAAGAGGAGGAAAAGCGCAGAGAAAAACGAGGTTAGAGGGGCTGATGAAGATACATAATGAAACATGATGAAAGACAGGATTAAGAAAGAGAAAAGAAGTGTTCTGAGGAGCTGAAAAGAGAGAGAAAAGCTCAAGCTGAGTTCCTGAGATGGAGAGAAAGATTCAAAGAAAAGAGGAGAAGACGAGGAGAAAAGATGAGGAAAGAGAGAGAGGAAGAGACTGGAAAAGAAGAAAAATACGGAGAGGAAGTGGAAACTGAGAGGGTGATAGAAGAGCAGGGAAAGCGATGAAAGTTGAAGATGGATGAGCATGACTGGGTAATAGAGAGAGAGAGCAGCGGAGCGGATACCTGTATTTTTGCATGCAATGAAAAAAGGAATAAAAAAAAAATTAATTGAAAAGGTTTACTCTCTGTTTGATTTTTGTCAAGGCGTACTGTATAACACAGTAAAACACACCAATGTTTACTTTTTCACAAATCTGGGGAGTGTTGCACTGTTAAAATGTGAGTTTCCAAATTGACCCGATGGAGCGTAGCTGTGCTGAGATGATGAGGATGAAAGGGAGCGCTGGTGTTAAACAGG